>NW_028254751.1:0-24363 GCF_964263255.1 Lissotriton vulgaris
GATCGGTGGGGGGGCCGGTTTTGTTACTGGCTCCAGTTTTGCAGCAGCGCTGTAATATCAGCCCGCTGTAACAAAAGCAGCAGCAGTGTTTCCCACCAGCACCCCCCAATCCTGGGCCGTCCGACTTAACTGTCAGGGCTGGTTTGCGTTCTCAGTCCATCCCTGTTTGCATTCCAAGTTAGAGAGGGGCTGATTTAGGCAGTACAGCTTCATGGTTAGGGACTATTCTTGCAAAGTCCTAATTTGGGTTGTGATTGCTCTTAGGAACAGTGTCATGAGGGCGATCTGTTTTGGGACACTCTTCCACTTTAGGACGTGGCTAAATTTCGTGAGGAGCTGTTTCATGTTCTTGGTTATTTTGGAAGATCAATCATGTTTTGGGGGTCTCACTGCATGTTGTTGGTGTTTTGAGGATATGTTCGCAAACTGTGTGCTGATTGTGGCAATGTTGTTTAAGTGATGTTATACAAAAGGGGATGATGGACGGAGCGTTTGAGCAAATCAAACACTCACCCCCAGTCAACTGATCTGGGTTTAATCCATCACCATTCTTTAGCTCACTCAGCCACCCCAGTTCAGACATGGCCAAATGCAAATCAGTCTGACCCTGTGCCTCATGGGAACAGTCCAGCCCGAACTGCCAAGCCATGTCTTCCCTGGACCAGAAACAAGCATCCTGGGACCGGTTTCGGATTCATAATCCTCATCAGCCAGGCTATCTTGAATCCAGTGGCCAAGTGAGCAAGGGGCTCACGTCTGAGCATACCCTGCCAACTTAGGGCAAACAAAGCGATACAAAAGGGGATGATGGACTGAGCGTTTGAGCAAATCAAACACTCACCCCCAGTCAACTGATCTGGGTTTAATCCATCACCATTCTTTAGCTCACTCAGCCACCCCAGTTCAGACATGGCCATATGCAAATCAGTCTGACCCAACTGGTCTGTTGCAACCTGTATCATTGTGCACCGGACGTTGTGCCTTCTTTCCAAGGTGGTACGGAATT
The DNA here is from genome assembly GCF_964263255.1 of Lissotriton vulgaris. Classification (NCBI taxonomy): domain Eukaryota; kingdom Metazoa; phylum Chordata; class Amphibia; order Caudata; family Salamandridae; genus Lissotriton; species Lissotriton vulgaris. The sequence goes on from NW_028254751.1 coordinate 1,007, forward strand.
TGCAACTCTTCATTGTGTGGTGACCAGATTTGCCTGGTGCAACCCATCTCAACGTGCACCGGTCATTGTGCCTGATTTCCAGGGAGGCATGGAATTTACAATTCTTCATTTTGGAGACCTAAAGTGTCTGGTGCAATCCATACCAACATGCACCAGATGCTGTGATTGCCTGGGCACAATCTTGATCATTGTGTATTGCTCGGGGTGCCTCCTCCCAAAGAGAGAGGCTACCCTGTGCTACTCCCCCTTCAGTGGTTGTCCCCTTTTGACCCTCATCGTGGCTTACTAACTACGCTCTCCACACCTGGCCCTTATAAAGACATATTGGCGCCAGGCATTAGTGAGAGAGCATGAATGGGTGGAAGGAACGCTTCCGAGATAGTTCGGAAGCGGGATCAAGAGACTGCATGACTCCATTGTGTTTTGTGGGATTGTGGAAAATAAAGGACCCCCTGGACACTGATATCAGTGAGCTCCTAGGGCAGGGACAATAATGTGTGAACAAACACCCTAGGCAGTCAATAGCAGTGGCAAAACAAGTAATATCAAATGACAGTAAGAACTTTAGGTAAAAGAAAGAGATTTAAAAATAATCAGAACTTTAATGTAGACAGTTAAAAATCATATAAGTAGGGAGAAGCTACGACACCAACCAAGATGGCCGCATAGTCTCCCGGCTCCGCTGACCTCCATCCTACGCTCTATTATCCTGTTGTTTATCCTGCTTACCTGCACCGGATCCGTGTGAGTGATCCGACCCGCATTCCAGGGGTGCAATCCCGGAGTTTCTCCGCCGTTGTGGGACGGAGCTACGTCGAGTGTCGCATTGAGGCCTAATCCAGCAGGGAAGCCGGGGTCTCGAGTGCTGGCTCTGCCGGGTCCGGGTTGAATAACAACGGACTGCTGAATGTGGGTGGGTCCGGTCTCTGGAGCACTCAGACTTTTTTGATTGTTCCGCTACCATCAGCTGCCTGGTGCCCTACAGTAGGTGAGGTGACGAGTGACACACGGTGCTGTGTGGGGGGTCCCTGACCGGGGGCTCGGCATTCACATCGCCGGTTCCCCCGGGTCGGTGCCTCGCTGCGTACTACTGCTCGCTAACCGTCAGTCCCTCATGGCTTACTCCTGCTCCGCCTAATATTGCCCCGGAGAAGTCGCCTCTCCGTGGGGACCACCATGTTGGAGGATGAAAGGCATCTAGCGGAGCAGGCTCGAACTGGCCCGTCTCTGCGAATGGTGCTGGAGGCACTCATGGCACTTAAGCGGACTATCGAAGTCCAGACTTGCAGTTTGCTGTCTGCGATGGATGGACTCACAAGCCTGAGACCGGATCCTGACTCGACACCCGCGACCCGGCAGCCAGCCCGCTTTTCAATAGACGTTTCGGAGACGTATCTTGACCCGGCGCTGGAAGCAGAGTTTGCCCCTGTTGTATTAGATCTACCTGAATGTACTGTGCCTGGCCACCCACTGGAACCGTTGGAACCCCCGATTGTGTATCCCTCGGAACATTTACATGTCGTCCCCATTTTGGAACTTTCTACTTTCTATCTTTTGCTGTTTTGGACCGTGTCGACTCCCCTCCCCTGTCGGTCCTTTAAGATGGCGGAAGGGGTAAAGCTTGGCTTCGAAGGCAGGGAGGGGCAACATTGGTACCAGCTATCTGCATCGGGACCTGCCGTTCTTTTCTCATCTGTGTACTCCTGTTTTGTAGACTTTTGCAGTATTTTGTGGAAAGGGCTTTCTTTAAGTGACAACTTCAGTGAATTTGATCGACGGGGCCAGGGTTGAGATTTTTATCTGGGCCTTTCATTGTGGCACTATGTTTGACGGGATGGTTTTTATTGACCTAACGGAGTCCGGGGCGGGGCTGGCTATGACGGGGGAAGGAGACCGGGAGTCCGTAGAAATATGCCCTCCTCCGCTTTCCCTCATCGAGTGGGGTTCTTTGCCTTTTCTTCTCTTTCCCTTTCTTCTATATTTCGGGTTCTGGTTACTGGGCGACAGGCACGCTGTGAGGGGGGTGGCCGTAGTCATCAGCAGGGGTGCAGGGTGGGGGGATGGGTGTTTGTTATTAATTTTGTTCTATGGCCTCTTTTTCCTTCTCTTCCCTTGTCTTTTCTTCTTTTTCCTTTTCCGGGTTAGTGTAGTGGGTTCGGCTTTCTTACATCCTTGTTTCTATATCTGTACCTTGCCCTTTTTTGAGGTTTTGGTGCTATGGGGCGGACGATAATGATGGCGTAGACGAACAATAATGTGCTGCTTATCCTGAGGCCGTATGTCTTAACGCCGTTGACTTACATTATAGCGAGGTTATTTTGGACACGTTGTTCTTTTGCTCGCCCCCCTTTGTGATCTGAGACACTGTACGATACCTGATCCTTTCTATTTATTATTGTAAAATGAAAACCTCATATCCTGTTTTCGAATTGAACTTCTTTTGCAACTGATGCGCTTTGTGGTTTGGGTTTCTATGCTCCCCAGGGAGGCGGGTTCGAAGTTGGATAATAATAATGTACTGAAACACTAGCGGCCAGCCCTGGGGGTTGTAGGCCCTTGTCTGTATTTGATTGCAAGTGTTAAATAAAGGTTTTCACAAAAAAAAATCATATAAGTACATGACATAATCATAACCATACAATATAAACATAGAGCTTAAAAAACATACATTTCATTGGTCTTTAAACATACTTAAAAAAATCAATATCATTAAATTTATAAAAATCACACTGTGGCGAGTGCAACTCGACGAGCGTTTCGGCGTAAAGACGCCTTCTTCAGGAGCCACACAAAAGTGATGATATTATTCTCTGTGAAATGGCCCAAACTGTATACACTGGGGAAGCGATCAGTCTCTTGAGTAATCGAGGGATACAAAGGTCACCAAACCGAATATGTTCCTTGTGAGTGTATCCTCAGGGCGCTACAGGACACTTTATAGTTGAGATTGCCTGCAGAATAGGTAAGTAAAAAACGATCAAATCTTATGTTGGCTCGATCTTGCAGAAATATATTATATGCCGCAGTAGAATGTCCCTTCAAAGAGGCTGCATGGCGATCGGCAACTTCGAGGATCGAGTAAGAGCAGGATAATGCCCTTAGGAGTCAGACGTGGCAGCGTGAGCGTCTGCCGTGTAGTCGGTATGCCCGGAAAATGATTATGTCATGTACTTATATGATTTTTAACTGTCTACATCAAAGTTCTAATTATTTTTAAATCTCTTTCTTTTACCTAAAGTTCTTACTGTCATTTGATATTACTTGTTTTGCCACTGCTATTGCCTAGAGTGTTTGTTCACTCCATTGTGTTTTGTGACATGTGGGTGAACTTCCAGAGTGGCTGCTAAACTCAACTGGTTGACGTCTACCTCCCGATTAAAACTTGCTACATACCCCAACTGCCTCCCAAGGATGCAGACTAAGTGTGGTTTCAGCTGCGTTTGGCCTAGTATCCAGAAGGTTGGGCTGGTTATCTTCTATCCAGTGGTATAGGACAATCAGGGTGAACCAGAGGGTGAAGGGAGGCTGGGACCAGAGTGTCTGCATGGTGTGATCCATTGGCCTGCTGGGTACCAACAGCACTGCATTGGGGTGCTGAGTGTGTAAGAGTGTTTTGTCCAGTCTGGGCTAATACCTGTCATACTGTGTTGCGATGCGGACTGAGTGTGTATGAGTGGGAGTGATAGTCTGTGGACCGCCTATGATACACGAAACTGGCCTGAGCTGCTGCTTTATACGTTGATTTCATGCCAAAAGCAAAATACATTTACCATTGGGTTTACCCGTATGGTTGTGGCCCATGGTGCTGCTAAAAAGTATTCTTGTTTCATGTATGTTCATATTTTTTATATTGTTTTACCCGGTGTGTACCCTATAATAGTGCAGGACTGTATTTTCAGGATTGCTAGGATGTGCCTGGGGTTGACAGAGTGTCACACTGCATATGGGTGCTCTCTCTCTCTCTGTGGGGGCGGTTAGGTTAGGAATGTCCACAGTGTGCATACAATTGATATTATAACAATACAGGTTGGCCTAGTACTGCAAGTAATATTTAGAAATGTGTTTTATACCTGGAATTATATGATGTTCATGTTATAATGATTGAATATGTGTTTTGAATATAAACGTTATTACATACATCCTGTGTGGTCTGTTTTGTGGCGCTCAGTGTATTTATCACGAGTGACTGCTGTGCCTCTGCTTTACACATTGCTTCTGAGGAGCGCCTGACTGCTCAGTACCAAACTACCCAAGGGTGAGCACAGATTATACAGAGAGTGTAATCACCTCCCCTTGACGGGATCGGTAGGTTTCGCCAGACGGGGGGCCTCCCTTAAGCCAATCAGAAATTGCCAGTTTCCAATGCTCTTTTTCCCCCTGGGCCTTGTGGTGAGGATATTAAGGGGTTTCTTAATCCCTATGAACAGCTTCCTCAGGCAACAGGTCGTTGCACTGTGATCTCTTCTTCTTGAGAACTTTCTCCAGCAGGGGTGCACTCCTAGTACCGCTTCCATAGTAGTTGACTGCCTTCTTCAAAGAAGAGACAGGTAGCACTTCTAACACAAGTCCCTTGCACAGCCTCTAGTCACCAGACAGCTGGAACGATGACTTAATAATGCAGGTGTTGCTCTAAGGGATACAGTCTAGTAATCACTTGGATCCAACAGATAGCTACACCATCTTCCAGACAGTCTCCAGCTCTCCTTGCAGGGCCTTGTTTCAGGTTTTGTTTCTGACCTGAAACGGAGGTAAGTAAACAGAGATCCCACCCGTGGCGCACAGAAGTCTCTACTCTTAGACTGCTATGCAGGAATGGGCACTGGTCCATGAACATCATTGTCACCAAGAGCAGAGTAACCAACTAGTATTTATTCCTGGCTTGACCTAGCAGTTCTCTGCTATGTTGACATTTAGAGAGACTGCTTCTGTCAGATCCTGCATATACCCTGCATGGTCAGTGCAAGATAAGTGCCTGCCAGTGGTGTTCTCCACAGCTCTCTCCCAACTAGTACTGGGGTGTTCCAGTACTTTGTATATTAGCTAAAGACCAGTACAGCCATATCCTTGTCATCCAGATTACAGCAGAAAGAGAGGGTTAATGCTGCAAGACCCATGACACGGAACAGAAGACTGAACTACATAGGTAAAGAAAAGGCAACTGTGCACTCTAGCTGCTGTAATCGAACTTCAGTGACACTCTTGGGCAAAGGGGCTGGGATCTTACAGTGCTCACCCAAAATGAGACAAAAAAGGACATTCCCCCCACTCACAAAACACAGAAGCCCAGCTACAGTCAACATTCCTGGGGACGGTCAGGAAACTTCCAGGCCAGACAGAAGGACAAATTTCAATACTTTATTCGACAGCATTGTCATAAAAGCATTTTATCCCTATTCTAAACAGAAAATAAATACTATACTAAATTTAAGATCGATTTAAGATACACATTAAATACAAAAATGCTGGCGAATTTATACAATTTGGAAAAAACAGGGTCACTAGACCTAATATATAAAAATAAGTCTAGCTTAAAACAAATATACAGTTCATCATTCTTGGGTAATCGCAATTAAAGTGCGGGTGCGGATAATCCAGGCCCATCCCAGATATTTAGCTAGGGCAATTGCAAGATTGGGGGCACAATCCGATCTTAATATTCTTAGTGCTTCTAGATATTTTCTTATCCCCAAGTTCTTGCATACTGGTTTTAGCCATCTACTTCTTGGAGCAGCATACAGAGGGCATACAAACAAAAAATGTGGAATATCCTCAGTGTGGATCTTGCAGTAACAGCATGTATTAACATTACTTGGCGACCATTTTGAAGTAAAAGCATTTAGAGGTAGACAACCAACTCTAAACTGGAAATACAGCTTTCTGTCCAAAGGTTTTGTGATCAGATCCCAGTACAGCTCACAATTAGGGGTTAGTTTAGTCTCCAAATACTGGGTTGTCAACATAGAGGGTTGGTTGGAAATTGAAACAGAATGGTGGACCATATCCCAGTACATTTTTTTCAACAGCACCTTAGATGGAAAGGCGGAAGGGTCAGTAGTGGTCCATAAATGGTCTAGATGCAGTTTTTGTAGCAAATTCCTGATTTCTTTAAGCCAAGTTATTTTATGGAACCGATCAGAGCTAATAATGTCCATGAGAGCAGATGCATAATGGCCCAGTTCTGGTGTTGTCTTTATACGCCTCCAATATAAAAGTGGGCGTAATCGAGCCATATCCTCGACCTTTTTTCTCCCTAAATCGTAAAGGAGTGGGATCGATGGGGTGCTCTGCGGGACACCAACCAACCGGCGAAGAAATTTGTTCTCTGCAATAGACAAAGCTCTCAGGTTGGCAAAAGCCCATAGCTCTGATCCATAAAGACAGGCGCCCAGCACTTTCATACTGTAAATCTCCATGATAGGCTGAATGGGTTTCATTAGTGAAGATTTATATTTTTGTGCTATGGACCCTGTCAGCTGATGGAATTTTAAGACCATGGAATCGATGTAGGATTTCCAATTCATACGTCCCTGCAAGGAAATGCCAAGGTAAGTGAAAGCATTCACCTCTTCCAGAACAGAACCATTAAAATTTATTTTGCCCTTGAATTGTTTAGCAGGATTCAGGTTCATGAACTTGGTCTTTGTGGTGTTTAATTCCAGACCCCGAATCCGACAGAAATCTCCAAATGCATCAATTGTCTTTTGTAGTCCGCTAGGGGTCCGCGAGACCAGTAGGGTGTCATCAGCAAACATTAATACTGGAACCCGCTTCCCATCTAGCTTTGGGGCATCAGTTGGTGATTTCTTTAGGTAATCTACTACGCCATTGATGTAGAGAGAGAATAAGGCGGGGGCCAGGACGCATCCCTGCCTTACCCCACGCTCCACGGGGAAAGAGTCGGTAACGTCCCCTTGTGCACCCCACCTAATCCTGGCGTAGTTATTTTCGTGCATACGCATAACCAATGTCAATAATTCAGGGCTGATTCCAAGCTCACTAAGAACAATCTATAGTTTTTGACGAGGTACTAAGTCAAATGCTGACTTTAAATCGACAAAAACAGCATATAACGGGCCATTTGTCAAAGTCACGTTTTTCCAGTAGAGGGTTAAAAAGTGGAATACTTGGTCGACAGAGCTGGTTAGGGGGCGAAAACCAGCTTGGTACGGGGAGAGGATATCCTTATCATCTATCCAGGCTTGTATTTTGTTTTGTAACATTCTACCCATCAGTATTTGTGCTGAGTCGATAAGGCTGATGGGTCTATAATTACTTGGTGAAGCCTTATCCCCTTTTTTAAAAACTGGAATGATCTCTGCACCCTTCCATGAAACTGGTATCGCGGCTCCTTGAGCAATGGAGTTTGCAAGCCAAACAAAGTATTGACACCAGTTAGCCCGGTCGGATAAAAATATATCTGCCGGTATTCCATCAATTCCCGGGGCCCTACCTCTGGTCACCCCGTCCAGTGCTACATTTACATCCCCCAATGTGAATACTTCGTAACTATAAAAAACCATTTTGGGGGACGGGAGAGCGCCCGTGGTCGAGTTATCAGCGTACTGTGGTTTAAAGCAATCCACCCATGCTTCCTTAGCCACATAATTTTTCGGGCAATCTGCAATTCCCCCCCCTCCTGCCCCTCTTTAAGATAGCCCAAAACTCTTTTTGCTGTTTAGCTGTGCAGGCTTTTTTTAGATCTAGCCATTGATTTTCATCCCACAGCCGTTTTGCCCTAGCTTGAACTTTTCTATAGTCGTCCCTGGCCTTCAGCACTCCTTCCTTACTCCTCAACACTAGACTGAGGTTCTGCCGTGCCTTTCTACAAGAATGATTTAGAAAAGGGGGTGGTGATGAACAGAGTGTCTGAGTTAAACAGACCACTCTTACCCAGTCCAAAGATCAGGGCTTGATCCATCACCGTTATTTATCTCACTGTCCCATCCCAGCTCAGAACCTGGCTATATGCAAATCAGTCTGTCCCTGGCCCAGTGCATCATGGGAACAGGGCAGACTAAACTACCAAGCCAATTCTTCACCAGAAAGGAGACAAGCTACCGGGGACCGGTTTCTGGCATTTCAGCCTTCTTCGGCCCGGCTTGCTTGAATCCTGATGGAGCAGTGAGAAAGGGACTCATGTCTGAGTATACCCTGCCACACCTATAGTGGCCAAAAACGATTTAGAAAAGGGGGTGGTGATGAACAGAGTGTCTGAGTTAAACAGACCACTCTTACCCAGTCCAAAGATCAGGGCTTGATCCATCACCGTTATTTATCTCACTGCCCCATCCCAGCTCAGAACCTGGCTATATGCAAATCAGTCTGTCCCTGGCCCAGTGCATCATGGGAACAGGGCAGACTAAACTACCAAGCCAATTCTTCACCAGAAAGGAGACAAGCTACCGGGGACCGGTTTCTGGCATTTCAGCCTTCTTCGGCCCGGCTTGCTTGAATCCTGATGGAGCAGTGAGAAAGGGACTCATGTCTGAGTATACCCTGTCACACCTATAGTGGCCAAAAACGATTTAGAAAAAGGGGGTGGTGATGAACAGAGTGTCTGAGTTAAACAGACCACTCTTACCCAGTCCAAAGATCAGGGCTTGATCCATCACCGTTATTTATCTCACTGCCCCATCCCAGCTCAGAACCTGGCTATATGCAAATCAGTCTGTCCCTGGCCCAGTGCATCTGGGGAACAGGGCAGACTAAACTACCAAGCCAATTCTTCACCAGAAAGGAGACAAGCTACCGGGGACCGGTTTCTGGCATTTCAGCCTTCTTCGGCCTGGCTTGCTTGAATCCTGATGGAGCAGTGAGAAAGGGACTCATGTCTGAGTATACCCTGCCACACCTATAGTGGCCAAAAACGATTTAGAAAAGGGGGTGGTGATGAACAGAGTGTCTGAGTTAAACAGACCACTCTTACCCAGTCCAAAGATCAGGGCTTGATCCATCACCGTTATTTATCTCACTGCCCCATCCCAGCTCAGAACCTGGCTATATGCAAATCAGTCTGTCCCTGGCCCAGTGCATCATGGGAACAGGGCAGACTAAACTACCAAGCCAATTCTTCACCAGAAAGGAGACAAGCTACCGGGGACCGGTTTCTGGCATTTCAGCCTTCTTCGGCCCGGCTTGCTTGAATCCTGATGGAGCAGTGAGAAAGGGACTCATGTCTGAGTATACCCTGCCACACCTATAGTGGCCAAAAACGATTTAGAAAAGGGGGTGATGAACAGGTCATACCATCCTTTGTTATTAAGGGGACAAGCACCCTTTCTCTGATGAACTTTTTAAAAAAAGAACCCCTGTATTTTAAGAAAAAACTTGGGGTGTAGCTCTTCAATTAATTTATTAAAGTTGGGCTCTTTACTGTGCTTCTGCAAGCTACTGACCTCATTTGCCACAACCTCTATTATGTCCTGCATTTTACCTGGCTTATCCAACAGAGTTGCCCACTTAACATGGCGCTGGTTGTTAGTTGAAATAATATTTAATGGCATAACTCCCCTTTCAAGATTTGGCACTATTACTCCTTGGTCCATTTTGAAGTGCAAGCACAACGAGTTGTGGTCACTCTCTAATCTAGGTGTCACTTTCATGTCTATCACCTTATGCCAATCTCTGAGATCTACAAGGATGTAATCTATCCGACTACTTGCCCTTGTATTGTCAAAGGTATGAGCACCCTGGAGGTCTGACTGGGTGCGGCCATTTGCTGCCCTCAACCCCCTGGACAAACACAAACTCTTTACCTGTACTGCCACTTCAGACCATTTCTTTACTGCGGGTAAATCCAATTGAGGGACTCCCCATTTAGCATCTTCCTCTAGGGACATTTCATTATCCTCCTGACCTAGTGGTTCGAATGTGGTGTTCATGTCTCTCCCCACTAGGATGGTAATATGCGTTGGGAGATACTCCAAATCGTTATCTAGTACTGCTACGACCTCTGAGGCTTTACCCCCTATTGTTCCCCTGGCATATATGTTGTAGACGGCCATCTCATGGCCGTCGGCCCAGGTTATCACAATTGGCAATAAATCACAGTTATTAGCGGGTCTCACTCTAATGGTACATTGTAGTGATTGGCGTACCTATGTGATTAGTCCCCCTGATGGCCGCCCTTTTAGATTCTTTTTCGCAGGGACAAAGAAATTTAAGAAACCCTGTCGATGGACAGGGATCACTGCCCAGGTTTCCTGAAACATAATTACATCGTGGCGGTCAACAAATTCGCACCACTCTGGGGACTCTAGTTTGCTAAAAATTCCCGCCAGATTCCAAGATAGGAATTTGAGACCTTCCTTCAAAGGGCTATCCCTCGTGTTCGATAATGGTGTGGATTGGGCATGCAGGGGTTGGGCCAGAATTAATGGAGGGCTGGTTACCCTGGTGTTTTCAATGGTGCAGGGAGTGGGAGCCAAATGCCCCCTAATACAAGTATAAATCCCAGTATGACAGGGCATCCTCCCATTACTGGGATTAGTGGCAACAGGGTTCTTTGCAGTGCCAGTTTCCACCTCTTGGATCCCAGCTATGTTATCCTTGGCTGCTCTCATCCGCCCATACAGTCAGTCACACTCATTAAGATCAGAAAGGGCTGAAAACCTATTTTCAATCGGCATGCTCCAGTTACTTCTTATATCAAGGGGCTTACTTTTCCTTACCACAGAATTCCATTTTGTTCTAAGTACTGTGGGATTTAAAGTATTCCCTTTCTTTGCATAAAAGAAATCTAGCGTAAGATGGACTATCTCTGTGGATCTGCGTTGGGGAGGATATATATTTGCTAGAATGTTCGGCAGCACTTCGGGATCAGAGAAGTGTAACACCACGCAATCTCCTTTAAATTTTTTAGTACCACCCCCGATCCATTCTACTCTTCTAGCCTTCACGATTTCTTGTGCCAGCTGGTCCCTACCCCCCGGAGAAAAAGCCATGTTCCTAGCTAGCCAATGCAATGATTTGTTTAATAAGGAAGATGAGTTCTCTACTTGCCCGGGTTCTAGGAGTGGGACATTCGCGAGGACCAATACTAGGGGGGATGCCTCTACAATTAGTTCTACTGTTCCCTTCTCTATATTGGAGTCTACTGGACTGTCTCTTTGTCTCAACCGGCAGGTTTCTGGACCAGGGTCAGCGGACTCGATAATTCTCTCGCCTCGGTGCCCACTCTGATCAGCGATCACACTCGGCAACTCTGGGCATTAGCTTGCCTCATCTTCACTAACGGCCCCACCAGACCGCCGGGGATGCCTGGTCTCACCCTGGGGATACCCATTAAGGGACCATCTCTCAGGGAAGCCAGGAAGGGTTTCGCAGCGGTCGAAGCGCGGAGATACTCCCCCGGGAGTGATTCTAGCGCTATATAAACACGCAAATTATAGGATCACCAATTTTAGTACCCAGCCCTCTGGATCCCCCCCCCTATATCGTTGGACAACATGGGGGTAATGGTAGTATTTTCCAGTCCTGTCCTGGCGGCAGTCTGTGTGTTTTTCGACTCAACTCTGAGTATCTCCTGCGTAGAATTTTTAGCTGCTACCTCTAGTGATTTTTGCAAAAGTCCCCCCAATCTGTTCACCTCTTCAGTGAGGAGATCTATTTTACATAGGAGAGGTTTAGTTATGGTCTTGATCTTACTATCTAGGGCGTTTAACAGTTTTTTAAATTGGTCTTCGTCCAAAAGTAGTTTCCCCCCAGAGATTCCCCTTACATCTTCTCCAATATTTTTCAACGGGGATACATCTGGGCGTTTTTTACTGGAACGAAGCCCGCCCCGTTTTGGAAGACTCTTCCCCCCCAAACCCCCCCCCCCCCCCCCCCTTAGCAGCTCTTGGGGCTGGTACCCGTACTGGGGGCTCCTCTTCTAACAACACTATGTCTTCGTCAGGTGTGTTCTCAGGATCAGAGTCTGCTATAGCTACTAATAGCTGGTTTAACGGGTTATTCTCGGGTTGCTCAAAAACCTCATTACTGATATCAGGGTCAGGTGTGACAAGAGGCATGATATCAGATGATGGAAGTACAGGAGAAAGGCTCAAACCCAGTGAGGATCTCCTATCACTATTTATTTTTGCAACAACCTGGACTATGTAATTATCAATGGTATTAACAGCTTGAGTCGATTTTGACTTCAACATATTGTGAGATTGTGACTCAGATTACTCCCTTGTTGTACCGTGTGCAAGATGGCTTTCCTATGAATGCAATGATGTATATGAAATAGAAACTCACAGATGGTGTTTTGGGCAGCGTTCCGGGCCCTGTCCCTGTCTCTTCCTGCTGATGAGGGCCGTAGAGGGCCCGCCCTTTGCCCGGACTTCGTCCGGCGCCCACCCGTGCGTGTCCCGCATAGCGGGAGAGTGCGGTCAGATTTATCCTTCCAGGCAGGGGCGTGGGCACTGAGGGAAGAGGCAGCAGCTGCGGCGAATAGAGTGGCCTGCTGGTCCTCGCAGTCCCTCAGTGCTTTCCTCCATTCGGCAGCAGCAGTCAATTACCCCTCAGCAGCACCCGAGGTGCAAAAGTTCCACAGTGAAATCCCTCCGGACACCTCCAGGTCAGGCTCGTCAGGGCAGGGATTAAAGGGCAGACTCCACTGTGAGCGGCTCCCGCGGAGCGGGGGCCGTGAAAAGGTAATGAGGGTACCAGGCAGGGGCGTGGGCACTGAGGGAAGAGGCAGCAGCTGCGGTGGATAGAGTGGCCTGCTGGTCCTCGCAGTCCCTCAGTGCTTTCCTCCAATCGGCAGCAGCAGTCAATTACCCCTCAGCAGCACCCGAGGTGCAAAAGTTCCACGGTGAAATCCCTCCGGACACCTCCAGGTCAGGCTCGTCAGGGCAGGGATTAAAGGGCAGACTCCACTGTGAGCGGCCAGACAGAAGGTTTAAAGCCTTACCTAGGCCCTCCATTTTGTAAAGGCATCCAAATGTACAGAAATTCCTAAATGGATTCCTTTGCCAATCCGGTAAAGTCAAACACACACTCAACACTCACAAGTATTACATGCAAAGTTAGCATACAGTTTTCACTCATGTTCCACGCTGATGTAGCAAAGAACCCAGCTGAGGGCAGACTAGTAGATCTCTCAGTAGAAGAAGGCTGTATTTATCTTTTCCCTCAACCCCTCCCCTGAAGGCTACAGACAGTTCCTGTCCTTTCTACTATAATCAAATACTGCCAACACAGACAGACCATCTGAGCCCAGTGAGAAGACTGTAGCCTCTTGTGTGCCCCACCTGCCCAAAGAGCCACTTTCTGGTTTTTCAAGGCATTTTATGCGAGGCATCTGTGACCAGGAGTGACTGTTCCTTTCACTGAGGTGAAAATCAAAAGCCTGCAGAGACCTACCATGGCGTGGTATCAGAATATCATTATCAGAATTAAGTCTGAGATAAATATCATATCTTAAATATCGTTTCTCCAGTATTGTATCTTTTATAGATTCACATGCTGGAATCTTCCCCATCTTCATGGTGGGAGTCCAACGGTAACAGTAAAATAGCAGTATAAAGTTAGAAGGACACTCTCCCTTGAGACTCAACAGTATTTAGTAACCAGCTAACCTCATTAGAAGTGGAGAAGTGTGGCTCACTGGTTAGAGGAGGCAGACCTGGAAGCAGAGGTCAGCCCGGGACCAGGGTTCAATTCCCGGCTCGGCGGGGTCTTGAGTCCTAAAATGTCCATGGACTCGACAATTCTCGCTCCAGTGCCTACTCGATTCACGGGTTCACACTCTGTGACTCTGGGCAATAGCATGCTTAATCTCCACAACGGCCCCTTGAAACCGGATGCCTGGCTTTCACCTTGAGGATACCCTGCTGGGGTTATCTCACAGGGGAATACCAGGACGGGTTCCCTAAGCAAGCGCTTAGAAACCGCTCGGTGATTTGCGCTATATAAATTCCTGTACATTTACATTTACATTAAAGAACATCGAAACTACAGCCAATCACATCGCAGACCCCTCAGTATCTATCCCCGGCAGAGCCACCATTCCTCAGATATTGAGCACGAGTGCAGTAAGTCAAATAGAAGAGGTATGGAAGGGTGCATCTGTAAGGGGAAGTTGGAGGGCTGCATGTGAATCTATAAAATATATAAATACTGGAGAACCACAGTGTACAGGTAAGTAACTTGTTTTTTCTCCAGTATTGTATCTTTTATAGATTCACATGCCTGAATCAGACTAGTAAGCAGTACATAATAACAATTGGAGTTGGAAAAAACAGGTGAACCATCCCACCATGCGACATAATGCCATCACCTAAGGCGAACCAATAAACTTAACTTCAGCGGATATAAAATATAGATATATACATGTAAAGAATTCTTAATAAGCCTCAGAAGCTGAGGCCTACCTTAAGCGAACAGACGACGAAGAGCCGCTTGGCCAACAGCAGCATTCGTCTTTCGTAAAGTATCCAGGCAGTAGTGCCTTGTGTAGATATGGACGCTTGTCCATGTCGATGTCCTGCAGATGTCTGGTAAGGACACACCGTTAAATAGGGTCGAGGAATGTTCAGCCACTTTAGAAGCAAGAGGGCAACCTGCCCTTTCGAGGCAGTAGGTAATAGAAGAATAAACACAACAAGCAATAGAAGCTCTAGAAAAAGCCGGACCTTTCCTAGGGGCAGAGAAGGCAATGAGCAGTTGCGTCGATTGGCGGAAAGATTTCGTCCTTTGAAGGTAAAATTTTAAACCTCGTTTGATGTCCAAGGAATGCGGAGCTCTCTCTGCTGGTGTAGATGGAGCAGGAAAGAAAGAAGGCAGGACTACAGGTTTATTCAGATGGATCGTGGTAGGTACCTTGGGTTTGAACAAGAGATTAGTGCGTAGCACCACTCCATCCTGCTGGAATTGAAGGTAAGGCTCTTTTGCTGAGAAGGCCTGAATTTCACTAATACGTCTAGCAAAAAGGACCGAAACGTCGACTCGAAATAGTGCTTTCACGACTGTACCATTGTGTTTTATTTTGTTGTGTCTAGCACTTTCCTGGCATTTCTTCTATTCAAACACTGAGTTAAAAGTGGCCAGGTTTGCTCCTCTATTTGCCTGTAAAATTGTCCTTATATGTTATTTGTCCTTCTTGAGTAAGGTACAGGACTGTGTCTAATAACCACTCATTTTTTGATCCCTTCAAAATAAATACCCTGTCCGGCTGGACAGAGAACAAAATATAGTCTCCTATCATGGCCTATATTTCATTGTTACTATTAATCCTGATAAGCTAAGGACTTTTTTCCCTTATAGCATACCTTCCCACGGTCCGCAGCTAACTGTTTGGGTTCCCTTGTTTGAAATAATTGATATTATGGGGATGCATGTTGGTTTAACACACACTTGGAGAGGGACCTTTCCAGGGAGAAGAGTTATTTTGTTCCTATGATGTAAAAATACCATCTAGGCACTAAGGTATGTGGTCTAATGACAAAGCCAAAAGATCTTTTTTCATAATTAACCTTCTTCTTGCCAAGGGGAGGGAGGTTAGGCATTATAGTCCTTTATCCACTGTCGGTATACAACAACACCCCCCTTCATAATCTATGGACTCGCTACAATGCTATCTGTTTTAGGTTTATGCGTTCTGCTGCTAGTAGTGTCTCGTATACTGCATTATAGAGCACTATAGTTAAAATAAACATTTTTTAAACTATAACAGTGACTCTTTGAGTAAACTTTAATACGTAGGCCTGGTTGAATTAGTTGGTAGGGTACAACAGTGAAATTTGATAATGATGATGTTTTGATAAATGTATTGTTTAATTGATAAATGTATTTCAATGTTTTTGTATTGCAATAATTGTTCTCAGTACATGTAAATAGATGTCTTTTTGTATGGCAACGAGCAAACCTCAGACATTTTTCAAAAACTGAAAAATCCTGTATCATTTTAAAAAAAGTATACAAAGCACCCAAGGATTAAATACCTTAGGGTGAGATTCTGCTAAAAATAAATAAGTTGCAGAACAAAACAGTGACCGGGTAATTTTTCTTTAAACTTATAGATGCTGTCCTACCCAGCCACAGTATAGGACACAACCCCACATGTAGTTAAGCACAACACTTGAGAGCATGAGGGATGAGAGAATATGAGAGATAGATCCACTTTTTATAGTTTTGCGGTATTCTGGCAGGCCTGGTTAGCTCTGCAAGCCAATTTATTTTCTTTAAAATTCTCAATACAGAGGCCAGAGATCATTCGTTCGCAGATCTTACTTATCTGGGGAAAGGTAACGAGTGTACAAAAGGAGTAAAGTGAGTCAGAGTGTTGCAGGGATTCTGCACATACACAGAACTACGCGCAGGAATACAGGACCTCAGTGAATAGGGGCTATGCCGTCCTTCTGCCTCAGTAGCCACAGTCCCAGGAATGACTAGCAATAGTGTCCCACTCGCTCTCCTACACAATTGCGAAGATGCAAATGATTAGACAACCCAGAACACAACCCTCCCGGATCTCTCAAGAATCTAGGTAACAAGACACACCTTTTTGCTCACTCACTCCTACATGTCCACAATAAGAATTGGAGTAACAGATCCCTCCTGAGGCGGAAAGCCGGGAGTTGCGAGAGACTATTGTTTTTAAAATTGTTGTGAATTTTCTGATTTTAAAAGAACCTCACTTACCCCTCTGAGCACTATTCACCTCGAGCAGCCTCACCCCCTGCACAGCGGATCTAGCGCTGGTGCGGGCGATTGTTAGTAATTTTGCCGCCATTGAGAGCCACGAGACACGCCTCTCGTGCAGGCCACACCCCCTCCTGACCAAGGCACAGATAAAAGCGCGCCGATCTCTAGCGCTCAGACAGTAACAGATCCCTCCTGAGGCGGAAAGCCGGGCGTTGCAAGAGACTATTGTTTTTAAAATTGTTGTGATTATTCTGATTTTAAAAGAACCTCACTTACCCCTCTGAGCACTATTCACTTCGAGCAGCCTCACCCCCTGCACAGCGGATCTAGCGCTGGTGCGGGCGATTGTTAGTAATTTCGCTGCCATTGAGAGCCACGAGACACGCCTCTCGTGCAGGCCACGCCCCCACCCTACACTCTTCCCCCTCCCATAAAATATATGCTTTCACCGGTAGCACAGCGGACGAGCGCAGTGGGCGGGACGTTTGCGTGCCGAAGGCGCGCTTAAGGCAAGCTCGTCTGCGCTCATCCGCGCCCGGCCGGGCCCAGGGGCCATGTCCCCTGGCCCCAATGGAGATGACAGACTTGTATATAGCCCGAACCTCCTACATCAGCTACGTCCACCGATCTCTCCCAGTTGTGGTACCTCGAGACACCCCCTGGAGATCCCGCGTCGCTGCACGCATTGTAAAGCCGAACTAATCACTAAAACCACCAAAGCCAGAGCTGAGGCAGAGGACTACTCTATGTTTCTACTTAACTGCAGGTCTTTATTGAAACACTGCCTAGAAATCGCCTTGCTACTAGATGAGTACTCACCAGACGTAATCTTTTTGACCGAGACTTGGCTGAATCAAGACTCTCAGCCGGACCTGGCACAAGCCATCACTCCGGGATATCAAATAGCGCGGGCTGATCGACCACTGGGCAGAGGTGGCAGCCTCGCGATTATCTTTAAAGAAAGCTATGTCTGCCGCTATTCAGTGGAAGACATTGAGGACTATGAAAATCTCTCCTTCTCTATCGAGTTCTCTCCTAATACCTGCTTCACCGGTATTCTCATCTACCGCCCTCCTGGACCTATTGGACAATTTAACACCTCTCTACTCTCGGTGGCTTCCCAGTTGGTTGTCTCTCCCTCCAATTTCACCTTACTGGGAGATTTTAACATCCATTTTGACAACTGTCTAGACCCCGCGGCATCAGAGGCACAGTCAAGCCTGGCTGCCATCCAACTAGAGCAACTAGTCCCCTCTGCTACACATGACAAGGGGCATCTGCTAGACCCGATTTTCAGTAACTGTGACCAGCTCAAATTTGGCACCATTAGTAGACTTCCATGGTCGGACCACTTCCTGATAGCCTTCACCTGGACCACGAGCAAACCACCCCCTTCCTCATTTACATCTAGGAAAACTCGCAACTGGTCAAAACTTCCCAGCGACAACTGGATGCAGGCTCCAAGCACCACTAGACTCTCTCTCTCCCAAGACCCATTGTCAAATAACACAAAATATGATGAGTGGATAACCACCTCTCTTGACTCAGTCCTCCCGTTATACCCATCGAGATCCAAGAGACACAGTAAAACAGCCCCATGGTATACAGAAGATCTTAGAAACTAAAAACGTCTCTGCAAGAGACAAGAGAGGAAATGGCGCATATCCTATAACCCTGAAGAAAAAGCCACCTATAGGGAAATGATCAGGAATTACAAACTGGCCATAAAAACCTCGCAAGCTGCCTACTACAACCTTAAAATAACTACGGCTAAATCAAAACCAAAAGAAATATACCGCATAGTAAACTCCATGACCAAACCTCCCCCACCTGCCACAGATAATAATAACTCTGCGTCCAAATGCAATGATCTGGTGGAATTTTTCTTTCAAAAAGTTAACAAAATGTATCTTTCCTTCCCCAACCCACCCACCGACCCGCCTGTCCAATGCTCGCACTCAGCTTCAAACCTGGCTGGAGTCCTTTCCATTGATAACACTGGAAACATTAGAGAAACTGGCTCAACAAATAAAAACCGGCTCTCCATGTGACCCTGCTCCTCCAGGCGCACTGGGATTGGCCAGCAAAACCATTTTCCCCACCCTTCTGGAACTACTGAACTCCTCCATAGTGAGTAGCACAGTACCCACGACCTGGAAGCACGCAATGGTGCGGGCTCTACTAAAAAAACCCTCCCTTGACCCAGCCAACCCCAGCAACTACCGCCCAATCTCTCTGCTCCCATGGGCGTCCAATATTTTATTTATTTATTTATTTTAGGATTTTATAGAGCGCACGGCTACCCCCGAGGGGGTGTCCCGGCGCTAACAACTAAAGAGCCCAGAGACAAGAAAAAGAACAGAAAATCAAGAGGAGAACAACCAAGTCTTTAATTTGCGGCGAAAGATGGGTTCAGTAGAGGCAAATCTTAGCTCCAAGGGGAGATTGTTCCACAATCTGGCTGCTGCTACTCCAAATGCTCTACCGCCTACTCTAGATAGGCGGAAGCGTGGGACAACCAGAAGACGTAGACTATTAGAACGTAAGGATCTCACAGAATGTGAGAGAACAAGCCTTTTTTTCAGATAGCCTGGGCCGAGGTTGTTCAAGGCTCGATAAGCAAGTATCAGTATCTTAAAGTGGATACGTTTTGTGATAGGGAGCCAGTGCAGTTGTTTACGATAGGATGCTACGGATTGACGATAAGGAATATTACCAATCAATCTAGCCGCGGCGTTCTGCACGATTTGTAGCCGTTCAATCTGGTATAAAGGGGCACCTGCGTAGAGACTGTTGGCATAGTCTAAGTGAGACGTAATTAATGACTGAACCACCGTTCTACGAGCATTCACAGGGAGGTATGGCAGAATCTTTTTAATCATACCCAGTTTCGCAAAACAAGCAGATGTAGTTTTGTTAATGTGGGGAGCACAGGAAAGGGTATTGTCAAACTGGAAGCCCAGATTGCGAACTGTAATAGCTGGAATCGGGGGGGGGTCAAGGACCATTGGCCACCACAGGCTGGAGGGGATGGTCGTTTTCTGATTAAAAAACATTACCTCCGTTTTATCAGTATTAAGCCTGAGGTGGTTAGTGGTCATCCAGTTGCAGATGTTATTAAGACACTGACGGAAGTTGGCAAAAGAATTGTCAGAGTGATCCCTAAAAGAAAACACCAGCTGGGTATCATCAGCGTAGGAGATCACTCTGACTCCCCAGGATTCCACCACCTTGGCCAGAGGGGCAAGATACACATTAAATAACAAAGGGCTCAAGGCCGAGCCCTGGGGGACACCACAAAGAAGGGGTTTCCCAGCCGATGTAAAAGGCCTCAAAAAGACCCTCTGAGAACGATCCTTCAAGAAAGAACTAATCCATGTCAACACAGTACCTCCTATGCCCACCTGGCTCAGGCGATCCAATAAGATCGTATGGGAAACCGTATCAAAGGCGGCGGATAGGTCGAGGAGGACCAACATGGCCTCCTCGCCCCTATCCACACACTCTCTGACAGTTTCGGAGACTTCGAGCAGAGCCGTCTCCGTGCTGAGGCCTGCTCTAAAACCCGACTGAGAATCATGGAGGAGCATATTAGTCTCCAGAAATTCAGCCAGTTGCAGTTGAACTGCTTTCTCCAGGATCTTAGCTGACTGAGGGAGGAGGGAAATGGGCCGATAGTTTGAGAAAAGGCCGGGATCTGAATTCGCCTTTTTGAGGATCGGGACCAGCATGGCCTCCTTCCATATAGAGGGGAACTGGCCCGAACCAAGAGAGCAATTCCAGATATCAAGGAGGGGCTCAGTCAATAAAGGGGCTAGAATACCCATCATTGTGGCCGGAATCAGGTCAAGAGGGGAACCAGATTTGCATTGGGTAATTAATCTGTGAGAAGATTCAATAGTCATCTCCTTGAAAGATTCAAGGAGAGGATTGTCCCCGTAAATCTCACTAGGAGCTGGTGAAATTCCCTCCGCGGGGAAGGAAGACCTGATGGTCACGATCTTCTCCTGAAAGTATTCCGAGAGACCATTACATAGTGCCTGGCTAGCCAGGATCTGGGAAGATAAGGGAGCAGGATGCGAAAAATCCTTTACAATTTTAAAAAGGGATTTGGAGGAATTCTTAGATTTCTCAATTTGGAGAGAGAAAAAATCTCTCATAGTCGACCGTTTTAAGGAAAGAAATTTTCTCAGAGCGGCTTTGTAAATGGATTTGGCCTCTGAATCATAGTTTTTACGCCATAGACGTTCAAGTTTTTTACAACGGCTCTTCTCTTACCTAAGAGTCGAAGAGAACCAGGGAGATGAAGGACGGGATCTAGAGGACGTGATGGGTTGAAGGGGCGCGATAGTATCTATGGCGCTCAGCAAGGTTGCATTAAGCTTAGACACCCTTTCATCAACAGTGTTACAGGACATGGGTTCATCGCCATAGAGCAAAAGAGGACTCAGAGTGGCACAGGTGACTTTGTGCCATTTTCTCCCGTACTCCTTATTGAGTGCGATAGGTAAGGGCGCCACGGTAAGGGTAAGATCAAAAGGCAAGAGATAGTGGTCCGACCAAATAAGCGGAAGAGGTGGGTGAAGCAAGATGTCCAGGTGCCTTGAAATAATTAAATCAAGAGTATGGCCTGCTTTATGCGTTGGGCCCTTAACTAGTTGAGATAAATTTAGACCCTTCAAAGTATCCAAAAACTGGGTGGCCGGGGAACATAGTGGATCATCCACGTGTAAATTAAAGTCACCAAGCACAATAAAGTTCGAATGTTTAAGGGACAGATCTGCAATCAAGTGTACAAGCGACATAAGAGAACCAGACGAGGCGGTGGGTGGATTATATACCAGAATCCCGGCTAAAATGACGGCCGCGGAATCTGCCAAAGTGAAGTGCATGGCTTCAATTTTTCCAATATTTACGAGTTTAGTGGTCGTCACTTTGAGATGGGCCTTGGCTATAATAGCAATACCCCCACCCATTTGGCCACCTTCACGATGACAACCTTTGAAGAGGTAGCCCGGAGGCGTGGCCAAAAGGATATCAGGGTTCGAGGAATCCTTCAGCCACGTCTCAGTGAGAAACAGTACATCCCAAGCGTCTAAAGTGAGGGATGACCAGATCTCACCAGCATGGCGTGGCAGCGAACGACAGTTAAGCAACGCAGTTTTAAGCGTAGGCGCTCGAGTCTGCCGCTTATTTATATTACCATACTGAGAAACACGTTTTCTAGCTGGTAGCAGTCTAAATGTACATAGCGGGCATTCAAACGAGGAATCCTCTAGTAGACTAGGGCAGCATGAAGGAGTCAGGGTACACACCCTCGGGCGCAGTTGTAATAATGCTGTTTTGGACCAAGTTACGCTAGGAGCCCCTAAAAGACGGGCAGGGGGACCGGCACTAAGCACGGGCCAGGCGCGGACGGGCGCAGACGGGCTTGCCTTAGGCGCGCCCGCTGCGCCCGTCCGCTGCGCGGACGGGAAGTCCAGTTATTTATATACATAGGGAGGGTGGGAGGCGGCCAGAACTGGACCGCTACCCTGCCTGTCCCAAGATGGCGGCTGTCCCTCTCCGTGCCGGCGTCAGCGTCAAGATCGGCTGATCCGGTGGGGAGAGGCGTGCAGGGACCCTCCGGCGATGTAAGTCTCGCCTTCTTAGTCAATGCACTGATGTGGTAATTAAAATAGTACCAATAAGATATATACACTTTTTAAAAACAATACAACCAACAAAGTGCTGAGTGCAAATAAAGGAAAGGGAATAGCGCCCCTGGCTTTCCGCCTCAGGGGATGAGCAGAATTAGTCTAACTGCCGGCTCCAAAAGTGTGCCTTAAATAGACACGGGAGGGCGGGAGGCGGCCAGAACTGGACCGCTACCCTGCCTGTCCCAAGATGGCGGCTGTCCCTCTCCGTGCCGGCGTCAGCGTCAAGATCGGCTGATCCGGTGGGGAGAGGCGTGCAGGGACCCTCCGGCGATGTAAGTCTCGCCTTCTTAGTCAATGCACACTAACATCAAAAGCCTGGGAGTCTGGCTCGACAAATCTCTGAGCCTTAACACACAGGCCACTAAGGTATCAGCCACCTGTTTCGGCCTCCTTAGGGTGATTAAAAAAGTCCTTCCCCTCCTCCGATTCGAGGCCAGACAAATAATTATACAGGGCCTCATCCAATCCCGCCTGGATTTTAATAATGCCCTTTATCTTGGAGCACCAGACTACACCCTACAAAAGCTTCAACGCACCCAAAACTGCGCTGCCCGGGCGCTACTGGGAGTCCCTCGGAGGACCTCAATAAAAACTGGCCTAAAAACCTTACACTGGCTGCCTGTTAGGGACAGAGTAAAGTTCAAAGCGCTCTGCATTGCCCACCAGACATTCTGGAAAATGGGCCCAGATATCAACTTCTCCCTGGTATCTCCATACATACCCAACAAGACTCTTCGTTCCTCAGCGGCATCCCTAGCCAAAATTCCCAGAATCTGCATAGCCAGAGCAGGAGGACGCTCGTTCTCGTACAATGTATCCAAACTCTGGAACACCCTCCCTCTGCAGTTGAGAAATAATCCCAACCTAACCAGCTTTCGCAAACAGCTAAAAACTCTCCTGTTTAATAAATAGTAACCTTATGAGGGCATCTTCTGTTTTTCCAGCGCCTGGACGCCTCAGGGCAGCTGCAGCGCTCTACAAATCCCATTTTCATTTCATTTCATTTCATTTCACAAGACACAAATA
>NW_028254752.1:0-57913 GCF_964263255.1 Lissotriton vulgaris
CTTTTCATGGATTTGGCCGGGTACTATTAACTGAGTTGAACACCATAAATGTAGTTTTCTGCAAATTATTCTCAAGCTCCCTTTCCTTACAAAAGATGTCAAACTTATCAAGGACCCTCGTATAACCATAGATGTTTTTGAAAGTAGCAGAGTGTCATCAGGGAACATCATGGCTGGAATTATGCAATTCGGCAACTTGGGGGCATCTATGTCCTTCCCTGTAATTAAAGCTTCAACTAATCCCTTTATGAATATGCAAAAGAGAGTCGTGGCATGGACACAGCCCTGGCGGACACCTGTGTCTACGTGTATGGGCGTAGTAAGTTCTCCTTGTTTGCAAAACCTAATTTGGCCAAAATTACCTTTGTGTAATCACTTCAAAGTTGGCAGAGGTACACTGGACCCCCAGGTTCAGCAGGGTTGATCAGCGCCAGATCAAAAGCAGAATTTAGGTCCACAAATATTAAATAGAGACTGAAGCCCTGTATGCACACAGTTTTCCAGTGTAATAAATAGGAGCCTAAAAATTTGATCTGGTGTGGATGTCTTTTCTCTAAACCCAGCTTGAAACAGGGTAAGTACATTATGCTCCTCCATCCAACTCTGTAGGTGCCCCAGCAGCACTTGTGCAACTACTTTTTGACTAATGTCAATGAGGCTTATAGGCCTGTAATTTGTGATGAGAAGAGATGAGCCTTTTTTATAAACAGGTACGATTTCCGCACCCGCCCAAGTATCAGGGTTCGTCATTCGTAACAGGATGTTATTGAACAGGCTCCACAAGTAGGGTGCCCAGAAGGTGAGTTCACTGCAGAAGAGCTCCCCGGGAATCTTGTCAAGCCCTGGGGCTTTAGATGGCGCTACTTTGCTCAGGGCTGCAGTTATCTCTTTAAGTGTTATCACCGGGGTATCTGCTATTTCCCTAGAGATTATCATGTGTGCCTCAGTACAGTTGACCTGTGGGGGGTAGGCTCATTGTCTGCTGCACTATCTACTGCCTCTTCTCTCAAGTAGAGGGACTCAAAATGATCCCTCCAAACGTCCGTCCCAACTTTAGGTTCTATCTCCAGTTTGTCTTCAGAAATGCCCATGCTTAGCATGTTCCAAAAGGTCCTCATATCATGAATGCTCAGTGAACTTCTGAGGGTATCCCACTTGTTGCATTCCCACCCTTTTTTGGCCTCATCCATTGTGTTTCTATAGGCCCCCTTTTTTCCTTTAATTAGAGGCCTATCCTTGGCCTTAATGTCATAGATCACAGCTGATTTGGCCATACGACAGTTTTCATTAAACATGGGGTGTTGGTGTTTTTTACATTCCCTGTTCCTTTATTGGGGTAAATGAAATTGGCCATATTAATTTTTCATGTAGTGTTGTTCACAGCAGCTTTCAGGAGTACAATTGAGGTGCTGTCTGCCAGAACTGATTGCATCGCAATCATGAGCATCGGGATGATGGTTTGATATAGGTAGCACAATTTTTCTTGGGATTGGCATAAATCCACCCATTAAACTCTCTTCCTACAGTTGGTGAGGGTTAGTCTATCATTAGCTGGATCTACCGCACCAGATACACTCTCAGGGCATGGCAAAACCATCTCTAGAATCAGGGCATTGTGGTCGCTATCATGACGAGACACAATCTTAAAATCTATTACCCTGCGCCAGGATTTTGTGTTTATCAAGATATAATCTAGACTGGAGACATGCCCAATTCTGTTAAAAGCATGATTGCCTGATGAATCTGATTTTGTTCGGCGATGATATGCCCTCAGTGAGTATTTTAACGTACGGGAATTCATCTAAAGCACCAATGGGGTTCACACCCTCGCTGACAGAATGTTAGTCTCTGGGATAGTGTTGATCTTCTTCACTGTAATTGCCTCCATTCAGGCCGTCTAGGGGTTCATATTGGCAATTAATGTCTCCACCAAGAATCACCAGGAAGTTATCAGGGATGGTACACAAGAAGGCTGTTAACTCATCGAGAGTCCTTGACTCTTGACTGCGGTAACTGGTCTAGAGTAGACATTTATTAAAGCAATTGTAATCCTTGATGGAAAATAGAGAAGGATACATAAGATGTCATTTGAGAGTGTCTCCATCTGTTTTACTACACAACCCAAATGTACACCGACCCAAGTACAAAGCCCCCCTGAGGGCCTCCCCTTCCCCCGATGTAGCAGCTACACTAAACGATGCATAGCCTGATCTAGAAGTGTCCACCCTAGCCCCGGTTTCCTGGAACATACAGACCTCGTTTTTTTCTATGAATACCCCATTCAGGGTTATCTATCTTAGCAACAAGTCCAGCTACGTTCCAATATAGTACCCGCAACCTTGGTGGGCCTAAACAGCTATATATGATGGTAGGTATGGGGGATGGTGAATGATATGCCTCTACTGTACTTCAGTTTGGCGCCTGCACAATCTTGTTGGGTAAGTTTGAAGATGATCTGGTTGTTGTAGTCCTGTGGTACGTGTCAACTCCTTCCATTGCATTTCCAAATGCCTTCCTATAGGTCCCACCCCACCTAGATGGCGTACTCTGTTTGGGGACCTCCCCTAGTTGGAGAAAGCTCTCTGTTGCTTCCTCTGTTGATTAAATTTATCGAGCCGATGCCTTCCAGGTGTGAGTCAGTCCACTCTCTCTAGGACCACTTATTTTTGTTGTTGTTGGTATGTTAAAAAGTAGCTGCCTGTGTCATTCATGATCTGAATTGACAGGTTGATAGTTCCGGTTCAGCATTCCCCCCTCCCACCCATTCTGCCATCTAGTTTGCGGGGCTCTCAGAAGGAAAGTAAAAATAGCCCAACGGAAGGGCCCTTATGCCCCCCTCCTGTCTATAATCATCCCTGCCTAAGATTGCTCGGAAAACCAATGGATTTCTGAAGCTGATCACTATACAGTCCTCCTGTACATCTTTTGGTCTCCAGTCCAACCAATTCTGCATGTCAGGAGGATCTCCCCTGCATCCTTATAGGAAAGTTGTCTCTGTTTAGCTAGCCAGAACATGCATTTGTTTTTTAATTTCTGATGTGATTCTAAGTGGCCCTTCAAAAGCTCTGGTACATGGCAGGGCTAGCCTTCCTTCACTGGCTTCTGTACATCAAGTGGATCCTTCCTCCTCCCGTTGTCCGTGCTCCTTGCATTGCCTATTGTCATGTGCTCGCGGGATTGGATTAGCCCTACTTGCATTTGTGGAGCACTAGTTATCTTGATTTGGGGTAGGGTAGTGGTAGTGGTTCTTTTTTGTACACGTGGGGAATCAACCCTGTTAGTGCAGGGTACAGCCTGTGCTTCCTGGCGACTGGCATTCTCATTCCCCCCAGTTGTTACCCCTTGATTGCCTACCCAAGCCTCAACCAGCAATGCCAACTAATCCACCTGTGCTATCAGAGATTTGAGCTCATCCTTTACAATAACCCTACTAGTGCTTTTAAGTCCACCACCAAGTATGTTACCGATGCTGGGTGTTCGTTGTCTATTGCTAGGCAACTAACTGTTCCTCCCACCCCGGTGTCACTGGTATCGTTGGTGTCCATTGTTTCTGCCGCACCCTTGGAAATTTTATAGAAGTACTCTTCTCTGGAATAGAAACACTGCGATTTGGATTGAGATACTTTTTGCTCCATACATCCAAACCCTGAAGAAGTCTCTCAGTAGACGAAACACATTGTCTATGCTTTATGGAATTGTGAAGTGAATAAATAAAGTGAAAGCTGCATTTGAAAATATACACTACAGAGTTGGACAATTCTTCTTTACTGTGATTTCTACTTGTGGAATTTAAGATGACCAAGTATTATGTTTTTGACTGCTGAAACCTTTGTGTAGTGAAATTTCTTGTGGGACTAGGTCCTACATTGGAGGGAGCATAGAGGAAAGTACTCCATGTTTCTTGCTCTTTTTTGTTACTTTGGGACACTTTTCAATTTGTTGTGTGCTGTCTTCAATAGCCTCTGCCCTCTGCTTGTGCATTTTTAAAAGTGCATGTAAAATTTAGAACACCTATGGAGGAAGAATTTCGATCCTATCAATAAACTTACATATAAAGTGGCTTTGAAAGCCCACTATGTAAAAGTCCGAGAGGAAAAGAAAAAGTTACTGGCTGGAAAAATTGAACAAGCTGATAATTGTGCTAAAGAGTTGTTTAAGATTGTTAAGGATTTCTTCACACCTAATGCGTCTAAAAGCTCTTGTTCCCCTACTGGTGTATGGACAAACGAAATTGCACAATACTACAATAGGAAAATTCTAACTATTCAGGACTCTTTTAGTAGCTTTCACCAGGACAGAGAAAATAGTACTGCCAGGTCTCTCCCCATTTGCTCTATTACGGAGTTTCTGCCTATGCCCATGTCCACCTCACTTAAAATCATGAAGGCCCTAAAATCCGGATCTCCTTCCGATCCCTGCCCAGCAAAAACATTGGCATCAATTGCAGAGGTCATCAGTCAGTCAAAATTAGGTTTATTTAGACCATAGTCTTTAAATAATGCTAAAAATATTTGAAGTTAAAAACATTCAACAACACCATTTATACAAAACATTGCTTCAATGGGTAACAATGGAGGCAGAGTTTCTTTGGACGAACCTGTCCTTTAAAAGGTTTTATACACTTAAAACAAATGTTTTCACTCATAAAAGCTCTATAATTCATCTTTATATCAAAAATTTCTAAAATGTATTGCTCAAATGTTTTAAAAAATCTTTGTATTACCTTTTTTATAGTTCCCTAGTGCGATTGCAATTTCAATAGTGTGCATTTCTGTAAGTAAGTTGACCGCCTGTGCTCGCGTCCTTGTATCGTATTTTAGAAATATTGGGCGAAGACATTGTTTGCGCTGCTCTAGAATTAATGTGCAGTCTAACAGGATGTGCACCATATCACCTTTTGTACCCAGCCTGCACTTACAACACCCTTTGAGGTCCAACATTTTTGTATTTAATACTTTGTTTACCAACCACGCAATCTTAGAATCTCTTGCCTATACCAATGGTTTGGTAAAATATCCAGGTAGGGGAACCAATTTTCATTAGACCAGGATTCCATCATGAACTGTACAGATTTTTTCTTGGCCAAGTATTCTATATCTGTTCTTCTTGACACTTCTTGCCCATAATACTTCAAGTCACTTTTAGTGCATTCTACTCGTAGGGATCCTTTGCAAATCTCAACCTTTATACACTCACAGGCCTGCTCAATTTTCTTCCTATTTGCTTTCGCCCACCTCAGATTACTAAATTGGATCTCACTTCTACACCATTGAGATACTTTCTGGCCTTTCTCTTTATCCAGACATTTCCAAAATCTAAGCAAAGCTATTTGGGATTGACGCCTCCAGGTTGTTATTCCTAGCTCTGATCTTATTGCTTGGATCATTGATGATCGTGGCAGGGACAATAGGGTTTTCAGACACTTTCCTTCCTCCAGGTCCCAGATACCTTTACCGCTCAAATAAAGGACTTCTGTACCATAGAGTACCTGTGGGGGTATTATTGCGCAGAATGCCCTTAAAAACGGTCGGTGAGGCATGTCTCTGTAGTCGCGGTTAAAGATTTTCAGGCCAGCGATCGATGTAAGGGCTTTCACTTTCTGAGCCTCAAGATGCGTATGCCACTTTAGGGATTTATCAAACCACATCCCTAGGTAGCGATATTCATTAACAGATTCTAATTTCAGGTCACCTAAAAACCAATTAAACTTCATGTATTTTTTTCCAAAACATAGAATTTTCGTATTTTCCAGGTTTACTGTTAAATATTCCTTACACAGTATTGACTAAAAGAATTCAACTTTCTTTGGAGACCCAAATCAGTCTGGTCTAATATCACCAAATCATCAGTGTACAATAGGCCGGGCACATTTTTACCATCCATTCTTGGACTTGCGCTTCTCTCAACTTCTAAGCAGGCCGGTAGATCAGCTAGAAATATCGAGAATAACTGGGGGGGCCAAAACGCAGCCCTGTCTCAGGCTATTTTCAATAGGTATTTTTGGTGTCAATGACCCCTCAGTATCCTTAATTACTTGTGCCTAGTTGCCTCGATGCAGTTCGTTTATTATGGCCAGCAGATCTTTCTGTATGTTTTTATTTACGAGAGTTTCCCAAAAACAGTTCCAATCTACTGAGTTGAATGCTGCACGAAAGTCTACGAAACAGCAGCAAAGCTTACCATTTTGTTCCGTAGACTTTCATGCTATGCCAATAGGGCAAAACAGTGATCGATCATAGAGTGTCCTTCTCTGAAGCCCCCCTGTTCAGTGGAAACTATTGAGAACTCCTCTACCCAATCATTTAACCTATTCAGGACTATTTTTTAAAACTTTTTCTCCTATATCTAGGAGATTGATCAGCCTATAATTTTGTGGCGCCTCTAAGCTCCCTTTTTTATGGATTGGCCTGATTACAGCACCCTTCCAATTCATTGGCATTCTCCCTTTTGCTAATATTATTTAGAACAATTGGGAAAAGAATTTCGCCCACCACTTTATGTCTGACTTAAGTATTATTGCAAGGAGATTGTCTGGCCCTAATGCTCGTGTTAGTTTCAGTTTCAGTACTATACTTTCTTCATTCTGTTCAGTGAAATACAATCTAAATTCTTCCGTTGGCGCTTGCCAAGGCTGGGGTTCTTGAGCTACAGGGTCACCTCGAGGTCCATACAGTTCCTTCAGATACTTCTCCCAGGCTGCCTCGCTACACAGTTCAGTGCTCCTGCCGAGGGAACGGAAGCTGCTTTTATCAGCTTCCAAAACTGTCTTAGGTTTTTTGATTCAATCGTTTCTAGTAGATTCACCCAACATTTTTCTTTATACAACCTTTTTGCGTCAGTAACCATATATTTTTATGCTACTTCTTTCATTCCTTCGTGTAGATTGGTTTTGGCGGTGTTTGGGTCTTTGGTGAGGGAGAGGATCAGCTGGGTGTCGTCTGCGTAGGAGATGATGTTGAGGTTGTGTTGTCGCGCGATGGATGCGAGGGGACTCATGTAAACATTGAAGAGGGTGGGACTGAGTGATGATCCTTGTGGTACGCCACAGATGACTTCGGAGGCCTCTGATTTGAATAGGGGGAGGCGGACTCTCTGGGTTCTCCCAGCGAGGAACGAGATGATCCAGTCCAGAGCTTTTCCTTGTATTCCGACATTGCTGAGGCGTTGTATGAGGGTTCTATGACAGACTGTGTCGAAGGCGGCAGAGGGCGCTGAGTTCGGCATGTTTCCAGCTTTCTGGGAAGGTAGCGGAGTTGAAGGAACAGTTGATGACATCGCGGAGATGGGGTGCGATGATGGAGTCTACTTTGTTGAAAATGTGGTGGGGACATGGGTCGGTTGGCGATCCTGAGTGGATGGAGTTCATCAGGCGGATGGTGTCTTCAGTAGTGATTCGGTTCCAAGCGCAAAGGTTGTGAGGGTGCTGTTTTGGTTCGGAGGTGGGTGGAGTGGACTGTTCTTCGGACTGGTTTTCAAATCTGTTATGTATGTCGGCGATTTTGTTGTGGAAGAAAGAGGATAAAGAGTCGCAGAGGTCTTGGGAGGGAGTGATGTTGTTGGTGCCGGCGGTGGGGTTGGTAAATTCTTTGACGATGTTGAATAGTTCCTTGCTGTTGTGGGCGTTGTTGTCGAGTCGATCCTTGAATGCTGATTTCTTGGTGGATCGGATCAAGTGGTGGTGTTTGCGGGTGGCGTCCTTGAAGGTGGTCATGTTGCCAGTGGTTGGGTTTTTTCTCCAGGTTTTCTCGAGAGTACGACATAACTTCTTGGATTTCTTATGGTCATCGTTGAACCAGGGGGCCTTTTTGCTACCTTGTTTGATCTGGTGGTTTTTCAAGGGTGCTAATTCGTCAGCGCTGTGGGTGATCCATTGTGTGAGTTTGGTGGCAGCTTGGTTTGGGTCCGATGACATGGCAGGAGGGTTTTGGTTGAGCGAAGTGAAGAGTTGGTCGGTGGTGATTTTGTTCCAGTTTCTTCGAGGAATAGGTTGTGAGGGGTTGTGGGTCGAGGTCTTTTTGTAACTGAAGTGAACGCAGCTGTGGTCCGTCCAATGGAGAGCTGTGGTGTGATTGAAGGAGATGTGTTTGCTGGAGGTGGAGATAGGGTCGAGCGTGTGTCCGGCAAGGTGGGTGGGGGTGTCAACAAGTTGTTTGAGTCCGAGATTGGCCAGGTTGTCCAGAAGGGTGGTGGTGTTGCTGTCATTTTTCTTTTCCAGGTGGAAGTTGAGGTCTCCCAGTAGAATGTAGTTCTCGGAGGTGAGGGCATGTGGGCTGACG
Organism: Lissotriton vulgaris; assembly: GCF_964263255.1. Classification (NCBI taxonomy): domain Eukaryota; kingdom Metazoa; phylum Chordata; class Amphibia; order Caudata; family Salamandridae; genus Lissotriton; species Lissotriton vulgaris. The sequence continues at coordinate 8,277 of NW_028254752.1, forward strand.
AAGTCAGTGATGTCTTCGTTGAATTGTGTGCGGGTTCCTGGTGGTCTGTAGATGAGGGTGCCTCTAAGTGTGGTCCTGGGGTCGGTGTGGATCTGGAAGTGAAGGTGTTTCTCCGGTAGCGAGGTTATCGTCGGAGCTGGTCGTGATTCGGATGGTGTTCTTATGGACGATGGCGATGCCTCCTCCTGTTTGGTTGGTGCGGTCTTTTCGGATGATCTTGTAAGCGTCCGGGATGGCTATGGCGTTGTCGAGCGCTGATGAGGCTTTCATCCAGGTTTCTGTAAGGAAGGCGACGTCCGGCGATGCAGTGTCGAGTAGGTCCCAGAGTTCAGTGGCGTGTCTGTGGACCGAGCGGGTGTTCAGCAGGATGCACTTCAGGTGGTTAGAGTCGGAGCTGTGTTTGGAGTTAGTGGATTTGGTGTGGGTCCTGATGCAGGTGAACTTGCAGGAGTGGCAGGCGAAGGGTCCATTGGTGTGTCCTGGGGCAGCTTCGCGGCATTGTGGTGTGCGTCCGGGGCTAAGGGCAAAGAGGGTAGCGGCGTCATACGCTATGCGGGTGGAGTGGGTTTTGCGAGGACCAGGGGGTCTGGCGCTGGGGCGCGGTCCAGGCGCGGACGGGCGTAGACGGGCTTACCTTTGGCGCACCATCGGAGCGCATGGGGCGCGACCGCTGCGCGTGAATGCTGCGCGGAAAGGCATCTGTCATATGTGGATAGTGGGAGGGTGAGGGGCGAGGAAGGGACAGCTGGGAGGCGGGAGCGGGGAGGAGAGACGGGCCAGGAGTAGCCACAACAACAAAATGGCTGCAAACAGAAAGCGAAACAGGGGCACAGCCGAAGTAATGCAATGATCTGGGTAGTGGTAGCAGCACAATCAGGCACAAATAAATGATATTGCAGGCGATGCGAGCAGTGCTAAAGTAACACCAATGAGCACGAAAAAATAATTAGCAGGCTACAATAATGTCACAGCAATGCAGCGCAAATGAGCACAATTGATAATTAGCAGGCTACGATACCAGGCGCTAAGTCAAGCAATGCGATCTCAATTGCAGGCGATATCAGGCAGCAAGGAGGAGAAGCGCGTGGGGAGCGTCCGCTTCGGGGCAAGCCCAGATGGTTCCAGGTTCCAGTACATGCCTTGAGAATAGCTTTGGAGAAGATGACAAACGCGGTGCTTCTATTTGTTCATTTTGGCTCAGAAGGGAGTGATTTATTAAAAAGGATGCCGCCATTACCTCCTCTAGAGAGATTCCCATACCATTCCCATTTGGGCGCTCCTTCTCCTCAATTTCTAGGGGTACTGCAGATTGCGCTAATATTTTATAATGTTTCCCTAGAAAGTCCTTTAAAGATATACAGCCTGATTCATGAAGTAAAATTGCGCCCACAATCGCTGCGAAAATGCAAATGCGGGCGCAATTTCCGTAATCGGCATTCAACAACAAAATAGCGATTTCGCAAACACATATTTGCGAATTCGCTAATATATTCGCAGAATCCCGGCAGGTGAGCATTAGCGAATCGGAAATAGCGACACACCACGGATTCTGCGAAAATAATTGCGAAATCGCAATATAATCGCAATCGGTATTCAAGAAAAATCGCTATTAGCGAAAAACCCAAAAATCGCTATTTGCACAACGCAAAATAAGGACAACTCAAAGCAGGTAGTAACCATGAAAGCCATGGAAAAAAAACATTCAAAAAACCGTTGTCCTATCACCAACAGGTACTGGCCTGACCAATCACACATAAGGACCATCATCAGCAGCAGCATTAGGAGTCCCACAATGCCAGGAATGTACATGGTGGTGAGGCGTCGCAGGCTAGAGCGATTAGCACGGAGGAGACGCAGGATCCAGGACAGGATATTCCGCCAGAGGGTCACCTTGCTGGGCCAAACCAGAGAGCAGATATATGCTAAATACAGGCTGAATGGGGAAATGATAATGCAGCTAATACAGGACCTTGACCCCCTGATGCAGCATCCAACAAGCCGTACCAATGCTGTGCCTACACATGTGCAGGTATTGTGTAGCCTGCACCTCCTGGCCTCCGGGAGTTTCCAGGGGATAGTAGCGGCTGCTGGGGGGATATCCCAGCCCACCATGTCACGCTGCTCCACACTTTTGTTGACGCCATGCTCACCCAGCTACACCGTCACATCAAATTCCCCGCCAGCCAACAGGAATTGGACATGACCAAGCTACAATTCTACAATGTAGCCCATTTTCCACATGTGCTCGGATGTATAGACTGTACCCACGTCGCCATCTGCCCACCAGCTGGCATGGAGTATATGATCCGCAATAGAAAGTCCTACCACTCCCTCAACATCCAGATGGTCTGCAATGCTAAGACATACATCACTGACATTGTCGTACAGTACCCAGGGAGTACCCATGACTCCTTCATTTTCCGGCACAGCGGACTCCACACACGACTGGTCAGGGGAGAGTTTGGGGAAGGACACCTACTTGGTAAGTACACTTTGATTGAAATGTCACATTGCAAAGATGTAACAGCGCAGCACAGGCAATCACCATCTGCTCCTCTCATTCAGGTGACAGTGGCTACGCCCTCCGTGAATACCTCCTGACCCCATACCTCAACCCTGCTACACCCCAGCAACGGCGCTACAATATTGCACACATACGGACAAGGAATTGCATAGAAAGGACATTTGGCCTGCTCAAGAGCAGGTTCCGCATACTGCACAAGACAGGTGGGGCCATGTATTACAGTCCTGAAAAGTGCTGCCGCATTGTGGCTGTCTGCGCAATACTACATAACATTGCAACCAAGCGCCGGATACCTGTTGACATCTCTGGCAGTGAATCTGAGGGGGACAACCAGCCACCTGCGCGCCATGCACATGGGGAGAACCCAGCAGAAGGGCACAGACGTCGCAACCACATCACAGTGAACAGTTTCTAGTACAACCACTTCCATCACCCCACAAATCAACAATGCATGCAAAATGTAATGATGACACAAGGCTAATGTGTGTAGCAAAATAAATGTATTTGTTAAATTCACAAAAATAAAAATAAGGTTCCTGTCCAAATAAGTCCAACAAATAGTATTACGCCATACTGCTGTGCATCACTACATGGCAGGCTTAACCTCAGCCTGTGCCATTGATTAACTGCAGTTCTCTAGGAGCGCCTAGTGCGCGTTCCACCATAGCGCCTCTGAGGGGCATCCTCCTCCGGGGCTTCAGGCAATGGGGGGGCCTGGTGCTGCGGGTGTGTGGTGGGGCCTGTGAGGCAGATTGAGAGCTGACGCTGGACGCACCCTCACTCGCATCATCACCCCCCACAACAGATGGAATAGCTGGAGGGTGAAGAGCAATGACGGCCGTGGTGAGGGTCTCCAGCACCCTTGTCATGTCCTCGCTGCACTGTATGATTTGGTGCTGCTGGGTCAGGGAGCGCCGCGCCAACAGAGAAGTAGCATTCGCTGACACGTAACTTGCCCTGCTGTAAGTGGCAAGCCGGGTCATTAGTTGGCGGTGGCGCCGGCGTGCTCCACTGCGCTCTCTCGACATGGCCGCGGTGTTGGCCTCCATGGCTGCAGCCATGCGGGCCATTCCATCTCCCACACCTGCCATGGCTGCAGTCATGTTCTCCAATCGTTCTCCCACACCTGCCATGTCTGCCCTCATGCCTTCCATGTGGCCTGCAACAGAGGCCACATTGCGCCCTATCATTTGCAGTTGCAGCTGTATAGCTCCCTGCTGCTGAGCCTGGCGCTGGTGAATGCGGAGCATGTGTCTCTCGACGCTGAGCCGCGCCAGTCCATGAGCATTGGCCCGCCTGCTAGCTGCTCTGGAGTGCTGGCGTGACCTGCCACGCCTGCCCTGCTGGCCTGAGTGTGAGGCTGGCCGCTGTGTGGACACTGGCGCAGCCCCGGATGTAGAGGCGACAGCTGCTGGGGGTATGACCGCCGGTGTTGCAGGTGCGCCAGACGCAGGGGGTGTGACTGCTGGTGTGGCTGTTGTAGTAGATGTAGGGGGCACAGGAGTGATTGCCCTGGCTGCGGCTCTGGGAGGAGCAGCGGTGGCAGGAGGCACAATGGGGGCTGGCCTGCCAGCGGATGTGGGTGCTGCACCAGTCGCAGGGGGGACGCTGCAGGTGGTTCTTGCTGCTGGTGTTGATGCAGCGGCACGGGCTGGTGCCTGGGTTGGTGTTGGCACCTCCACCTCCGGGACGCCCTCATCCATCTCCAGCCTATCGCTGTCGCTGGTATCGCCACCTGTGGGGGTAAGTGGTGGATCATTAGTTGCATGTATCTGGCAGACGTGCAGTTGCTACATGCATGCTGGGTGACATTCCCTGAATGGCAGTGGCTTTGTGTGCTTTGGGACCTGTCTGGCTGCATTGTGGTACTACAACATTGTGGCCAGACTACATCTCCCACAATGCTTCAGGACATTCCTTGATGTGCAACTATGGCATGCCTATGGGACATTGGGGTAGCCTATTTGGTCATGGACATCCATAGGGGGCAGGGTCGCAGTCGCATGCCACTTACCTTGGGTGTCTTGGGTGGTGCGGGATGAGTCCAGTGTTGTAAAACCGACACAGGCCTCCTTCTCCAGGGTGTTCTCGACCTGGTCCTCCATGGGAGTGTTGGGTGGTACAGTTGGTCCTCCTCCTCCAGTGCCCGAGGACTCCCCAAGGCGCGCCGCCACCTTCTCCTTGGCACGGCCTCGGAGGTCGTACCACCGCTTTTTTAATTCCTCCAGGGACCTGTCCGCCACTCCCACGGAGTTCACAGCCGAGGCTGTCCCCTGCCATATGCGCCGCTTCTCCTGTTCAGGGACCCTCCGAGAATTTGCGCCAAACAGTCTGTCATGGTTGGCCACAACCCCCTCAATGAGGTGTTCCAGCTCCTGCTCTGAGAATTTCAATTTTCTCTTGCGCCCAGACGAGCTGCTGGTGCCAGGTGCAGGTTTCTCAGCCATGGTACCAGGGTTGTGGATCAGTGTAATTTTCCAGATTAGCTGCAGCTCTCCAAAATGCTCCCTCTCTCTCTGCCTCAATGTGGAAAATGGTGGTGGGAACCGGCAGCTTCCTGGTTGTGATGTCATCACTGGGCTCGAAATGCGACTTCCCGTTTTCCCGATCTCACAAGTTTGCGATCTCGCAAATAGCGATATCGCAAATAGCGATATCGCTATTTGCGAGCTCGCAGTCCAGGCGCGGGTAGCCGGAAATAGCGATTATTCTGCGATTATCGGTCATCGCTAACGGAATTTGCAATCGCGTGCGAATCGCTTTTTTTTATCGCAATTCTTCATGAATTCGGATTTGCGATTTCTGAATAGCGATTCGCTTTTTTTCGCTATTACAGAATCGCAAATGCCGATTTTCATGAATATGGCGGTTAGTTGCTGAGGAGCTGCCTTTGGGGTTGGGTACTGAGGTGCAAACACTTTGAGCTTGAGGGGTCTTTTTGGTGGCTTTTTGATTTTTTCTCTTCTGGCGTGCCCCTTTACTGATCCCATCAGGGCAAACCTGGCTTTCTTGACTCTCATCCAAAGTCCTAGACCCCCCTAGTAGCTTGCTCCCTGGGCTTTCCTCCCCTGATTCCTTGCGAGATTTTTGTTTCCTCTTCGGTGCCATTGTCCTTTATTTCAGAACTACTCCTTTTCTATTAGGCACTTTTGGCTCCGATATTACAGTGTGAGGCATAGTCCTTACTTCACCCCCTACAATTGCCCCCTAGTCGACCAAAATTAACAATTGTTGGACTTTAGAGGGACAACGGGGTACTATAGACGTTCTCTTAACATACACTCACTTACCTCTGTTGTGCCATTTTCCCTCCATGCCTGCCAAGGAATGTTTCAATCAATCAATCATCAGATTTGTATAGCACGCTACTCACCTGTGAGGGTCTCAAGGCGCTGGGGGGGGGGAGTCGCTACTGCGCGAACAGCCAGGTCTTGAGTTCTTTCCTGAAGGAGAGATGGTCCTGGGTCAGTCGTAGGTGGGTAGGGAGGGAGTTCCATGTTATGGCCGCCAGGTAGGAGAAGGAACGTCCTCCGGCGGTGGCTTTGTGAATCCGTGGGACGGTGGCGAGGGCGAGGGTGGCGGATCGAAGCTGGCGGGTGGGTGTGTGGAAAGTGAGGCGGTTGTTGAGGTACTTGGGGCCCATGTCGTGGAGAGCCTTGTGTTTGTGGGTGAGGAGTCAAGTCAAGTCAATTGAGCTTTATTTCGATTTAGAATATAAATCATAAAAAGCGAACAACAATCATATAACAATACATTTCATTTACAGTAAATTCAGTATGTACAGATAAAAACAATCATACCAAGTCTTTCAGGTACGGAGCTCAATTAAAAAGTAATACTATTATTCTATGTTAAAATATGAGGCTATCCATAAAGGATCTCGCTTTTAGGATTTAAAACTTAATTGATACTTTTAAAAGTTCGCTGAAAGTTCAATAGATGACTCGTTGTTAAAAAAACAAGTGATTAACTTAAAAACGCTCTATGTCTAACCGTGCATTTCAAAAAGTTCACAACAAGATAGGTAGTCCTCTCACCATCTAACTGCTGCAGAAATAGAAATGCTAGACGTCATTGTCTATATCCAGTTTGTTTTAGTAGTGGGATCAGCCACGTTTTCCTGAAATCGTGGAAACATTTGCAGAAGAGGATGGTGTGCATGGTCGATCGAGGGGAAGTATCGTCGCACGGACACAGCGGGAGGTCTTTGGCCCAATTATTTCTGGTGGGGAATGTGACCAATCGATGAAACAAGTTCAGCCTAAACCTTACCAAGAGATACCTCTCGTAGCCTGAAGTGTTTAATGTGAGGTATGGCTGAATGGAGGCGGTTGTTTGTATTTGTAAGGAGCGTGCTACTGAAGATTTTGTTGCCTCTTTCGTTAGTCTCAGTTCCTCTAGGTGGGATAAGCATTTCGTTTTTAGGGCCTTTCTTGAGACTTCGGACATTGAAGAGGGATTATAATAGTACCTCGCCCATCCTAGATCTTGCAAGAACTTCTTTATGTAGCACAGCCACCTGGAGTTGTGGGCCTTGTCCAGTGCTAGGCAGTCACTTAGAATAGACTGGGTAAGAGTTGCTTTGTCGTTCCTCCAGATTCTATGCCATAATAGTATTGGTTCAGCTTTTGCTAGATCAGTAACATGTGGCAGACCCAACTCTATATGGCACGCCACAGTGCCCGTGCTCCTCGGGACCCCCAGAAGGTACCTCAAGAAGGAATTTTCCACTTTCTAGATGTCGGGTATCGGTGCAAACCCCCAGAGCCCGGCTCCATAGAGAGCCACTGATAGACATTTGGCTTTGTAAATCTTGACTAATTCACAGGGAGGTCTTTTACCTAACTTTCTGGAGAAGTTCACTAGAGCTGCTGTAGTTCTTAGGAAAAGTAATTTTCTGGTTTCTACAGCTATGTTCCATGCTAGTTTGTTATCTATTGCTATGCCCAGGTACGAGTAGTTTTGTGTGGTCTCTAGTTTTTGCCCATATAAGTGGATGTCCTTCATTTTTCGTTTGTGTCCTGTGCCTGCCCTCATAACAAAAGTTTTGCTTGTGTTAATTTTCATGTCGAGCCCTGCCATGAAAGCCGAGTATCTGTCCACACTCTTTTGCAGTTCCAGGGGGGTACGGGCTAAGATGACAGCGTCATCCGCATAGAGGAGCGCTGGTATAGGTCGACTATTCACCATAGGGAGGTCATGAGCTCCCCTAATCATCGCATCCTCCAGACCGTTGGTGTAGAGAGTGAAGAGGAGGGGAGCCAGGACATATCCTTGCCTAACTCCCTTTTCCACAGCAAATTCCCTTGTTAGTTCCCCCTGCACCCCATAACGAACTCTAGCTGTGGCGTTAGAGTAAAGTTCCCTCAGGTTCTTGAGCAAGTTTTGTGGGACGCCCATATCACTCAATAGAGTCCAGAGTTTCGAGTGGGACACGCACTCAAACGCGGACGAAAGGTCCACGTAGACCATATACATGTCACCCCTTTTAACATATACATATTTATCTATTAATAATGTCAAGTTCAGAGCCTGTTCTATAGTCCCCAGCCCCTGGCGAAGGCCATACTGTAAGTCCGAGATAATCCTGCCATTGTCCGCCTAAACCTGTAGTTGCTCGAGTATTAGTCGTCCTGCCACCTTTCCCAGCGAATCCAGGAGTGAGATGGGACGATAGCAGGATACCGACCCCCTATCTCCCTTTTTGAAGATTGGGACTAGTATGGATTTGGACCATGAAGGCAGGAGGCCTACGGAGCATGTTACATTGAGCACTCTGGTTAGAAGTGGGGTCCAGATGTCCACATGTGCTTTAAAAAGGTCAATTGGCACGCCGTCTGGACCTGGTGCTTTACCGTTTTTACTTGCACGTACGGCCAGTTCAACTTGTTGCATTGAGAAATGAAGATCAATCGGGAACGGGTTTCTAGGTTTATCAGTGTGTGCAGATTCTGGGTGAGATGATCGTGGCACACGGGGTCAGTTGGATTGATCATGAATATCTTTGAAAAATGCTGGACCCACTCCTTTTCGTCTATTACCACATCTATTTTAGGGTGATCTATGTTGTTTACTAAGAAGGGGGACTTAATGATTTGCCAAAAGGCAGCTGAGTTTTTGAGAGCACAGCTTTCATGCAGTTGTTCCCAGAGAAGGGACTTTAGCTCTTTTTTCCTATTCTTTAGAGCTGTATTATATTTGTTCCTAAGTTCTCTTATTTCTAGTGGATTTCTCACCTCTTTCCTTAATGCATTTTTTAGGTCTTGATATGTAGTCGTACATTCATGGTTGAACCAACCCTTTTTTGACTTGGGTTTATGTTTGAGTTCTCTCCGTAAAGCATCATTTATAATTTTAATGATCCTTTCAAAGTTTGAGATGATTTCCTCATCTGTGGTATCAGGATCAAGGCATTTCAATATGTGGGGAAAGGCCCCTGTGATAACTTTAGTTGTTATCTCCTGTGGGTCTACTTTCCCCCATTTCAGGGCATAACCATTTAATCTATTCAACGTTAGGTTATTTTGGTTTAGAATGGTACCAGGGTTGGTTTTAGGATTACAAGCTAACGGGCATGAGATACTTAGGGGGTAGTGGTCGCTAAGTGCACTAACGTGTCTTGTAAATAAAGTATCCCCTATCCTCACCCCGTTTGAGACCAGAATGTAGTCTATTGTTGAATAATATTCCTGACCATGAAAAGTGGGGGCCAGTGTTGCCTTATCATTGTGGAGGTTGTTGGCTTGGACAAGATTTAGCTCAAACATGGTTTCATTAAGTTGGCTTCCTAGTGTACTGTGCCTAAAGTGGGATATAGGATTTTCCCATTCATCGAGGATGCCACATATATTGTTGTTGCCAGCTGGACACGGGCCCAGATTAAAGTCCCCCCCCCCCCCAGATTATGACTGTTTCCATGTTGGTCTTTTCTGTTAGGGTTCGAAGAGTGGAGCGGATCGTGGATACCAAATTTGTTCCCTCTTTCTCAGGGAGATTATTGTAATAGTTCACTATGAGGAACTTATCCCTATTATTTAGGGTAAGGGCAAGGATCTGATAGCTACACTCCAGTTTTATTATTTCTATTTCCATCGCTGTCAGAAGATTGGAGATGTAGATGGTTAAACCTCCCTTTGCTCGTCCTGAGGGTGAGGGTATTGCTGGTGAAAAGTAGGTCTTGAACCCCACAATATGTATGGGGTCAAGTAGCCAAGTTTCTTGTAGCGCGATGATATCGAAGTTGGACATAAATGTAGTCCAATCTTCGAGTAAGATTTTAGTGCGTTGCTCTGCTATGTTCCAGAATGAGGTAAGGAGGGAAGACCTAGATTCTCTCCCTTTAAGTATCCTCTTTCCTGTATTTGTTTGAGTGGTATTTGGATCCTGAGAGGGAGAAGTATTTGGATCCTGAGAGGGAGTATTTGTATCAAAAGGTTGATTTGTGCGAATAAAGGTGTTTGCGAGGTCTTTAATGCTAGCCAGGGATTCATTTTGTTTTGTCTGCCACTCGTGGGGAGTTAGTCCGAGATTTGTCTCGGTGTTTTTGGAGAAAGGAATCATGGAGCTGTTTAATCTTGCATGTGGTATGGGGCTATGGTGCAGTCAATCAACTCCTTCAAGTCCGGAAAGACTCCCATAACGGTTTTGAAGGAGAATTGGATGATTAGCCTGGAGATGTTTACTAGTTCTATAATTATGGGTTCTGAAGTTGGGAGGAGGGACCAATAGGGACCTAGGGTAAAAATAGGTCAGGTCACAGGGTAAGATGGACGTATTCCCTTTTTCAGGGAACCAGTTTAGAATGTGACTTACTGTTCTATGGTCTCTAAAGTTGATGACGATTATATCTCCCTTTTTATCCTTTTTTCTGGCACCAAGCCATGAGAGGCGGCGGACGTGCAGTATTTCACCATTTAGATTTGGAGGGAGGGGGCGATTCTGCCTGAGCCAGTGTGTAGTTTTATTTTTTAACTGGGAATGATTTTCCCTCTTTCCTTCTTCTAGAGTTGGGACTCCTGTTAAGACCACCACTAGTGGAACTGCTTTCGGTGGCAGTTCCACTTGGCGCCCCCTTGGCTTTATTAGTCCTTCTGAGGTGTTTTTATCGTGCTTACTCTCTGACTTTCCCAAGTTGTGAGTTGTCTTTACCTTATGGGCCTCTCCGACTACGTGTTGTTTAGTCTGGTGTGTTGTCGTGCCAATATCTGGCCTAGGAGGTTTAGTTTTGTCTGACTCTGTACTAACTGGGTCTTTTTGGATGGTACGATTTGTGGGCAATGCCATGGGTGGATTTTCTTTTACCGGCTTGGAGGTGTGGTTAAATAGTCCTGCGCTTGTCACTAATTTCTCCTCTAAGGAGCCGAGCCTAGCTTCTAATCTTTTGAGTCTCTCTATTATTGGCAGTGTAGATGCTCTAATTAAATGCTCTATTGTTCCTATTTACTCCTTAGAGGGGGTTTCTGGTATTAGGCGTGGTGGAGAAGTGCCTAGATCATGTTTCGTCGCAGTGCTTGATGTATGGGGTTTAACCGCTTTACCGGAGTCTATATGACTAGTTTTTTCTTGTGCGATTCATTCCCTTGTTTCCTACGTTTCCTCGGGGGTGAGCCATGTGCTCTGGAGGGTTTGGATTTTTTCGAAGTTTTTCGTGTAACCTTTACTACAGGTAAGGGCTTGTCAGGGATAAGTTCAATCTCTGGTAATGGATTTGAATGGGTTGATGAGACTGGACTATGTGGGATATTGACTATGTCAGGGGTGGGAGTTGTGTCTCGTAACAGAATAGGGATGCTGTTAATACTATTGGCAGTAGTGTCTGGGTCCTCGATTTCAGCTAGATCACTGTTATGTGATATGTTTACTGTCTGAGGACTCACAGGCGAGATGCGCTTGTTTTTAATCAATTCGATTGAGCGCCGTCGCTCAGCTCGACGTTCTGCTAGCGCGCTCTCCCTGTCAGCATCCAAGGGAATACTGTACACAAAATTGTCCAATGTCCCTTTGTTAAGAGAACTGGCATCTGTTGTGTTGTCTAGAGCCATAATGGATAATCACGCTTAGCCAAGGCGAGGATACGCAAGACTTTGTTAGAGTATAGCCCCAAGATACTAGGAGCTAAGTTAGATGGAACTAGCAAGTTGACGAGGGGCAGGACTTAACAAGGGAAGAAAGTGTAATGGACTTAATACCTTTGAATGGAGAAGTTTTTATGAGGAATGTCAGTGGGTAGGCCCAGCCCGGCCTCCTTCTGCTCCTGAGGGCTTTGCCCGGCGTCCCGCTCGCGTCCAGCGATGCGGGGCTGTCGCAGTTTATATGCACCTCCTGGCGCCTTTCCCGGTGTGAGTGCCCGCATGGGCTGCTGGGAAGTGTAGTCCCGCCCTCACGCTCCACTCGGCGGCACCACTCGCGAGCTGGAACCAGCGAGTGGGCGGCGGGAGGCGGCAGGATGTCCCGGCGGCTTTTTTTTCCACTCAGGCAGTAAGTTCGTTGGTCCCTTTGGCAAGTCAGCGTCTCGAGTTCCTTAACTTCACTCAGAGGTCTCAGTGTGTGGCAGTACAAACGGGAGAGTTATTTCCCCTTCTGCACTTGTACAAAATCCTGAACCAGCCAGCCAGCTGCAGGTGCCGCTGTGCACGTTTTAATTCAGTGCGTCTTTTTTTTAATAAAAAGAATGGGACTCACCCGCCGCCACCAACACAAAGGTGAAAGCCGGTCTGGGGGGGTAGGCGTCGCAGGTATCGCAAATCGCTGGTCTGCTGGTCTGCCGGCCTGAAATCACTGCACCCGATGATCCGCTATTCTGCTATTCCGGTATGCTTCTGATTCTGCAGAGTCTTGGCAGGCATAGAATCGAAAATCCCACATGACAAGCTTTTGCCGCTGTCTCGCTGAGCTCCGCTACAAAATGCCTCCAAAGCCTCCAAAACCGCCGTCCCAAACTGCCGGGAAACTTGCCGGGAAGCACAGGTTATTCACAAAAGGCAGGAGCTGCCGAGACGCCTCCAAAACCGCCGTCCCAAACTGCCGGGAAACTTGCCGGGAAGCACAGGTTATTCACGAAATGCAGGAGCTGCCGAGATGCCAGCTACCTGCCGCCATCCTGACATGTGATCCTTTTGCTGACGGGGAGCCAATGCAGGTCTTTCAGATGGGCAAAGATGTGGTTGTGGCGGGGGATGTCCAGGATGAGTCGTGCCGAAGCGTTCTGTATGCACTGGAGTCGTTTCTGGATTGTGATTGTGGTTCCAGCGTAGAGGGTGTTCCCGTAGTCCAGGCGGCTGGTGACGAGGGCATGGGTGACAGCCTTTCTGGTTGCAGTGGGGATCCACCGGAAAATCTTTCGGAGAATGCACAGGGTGTTGAAACAGGATGACAAGACGGCGTTGACCTGCTTGGCCATCGTGAGGGAGGAGTCCAGGATGAAGCCCAGGTTGCGAGCATGGTCAGTTGGCTTGGGTGCGGTGCCCAGGGCAGGGGGCCACCAGGAGTCGTCCCAGGCGGAGGGGGGTGGTCCCAGGATGAGGACTTCTGTCTTGTCTGAGTTCAGTAACAGACAGCTGAGCTTTATCCATTCCGCGACGTCTTTCATTCCTTCCTGGAGGTTGGCTTTGGCGGTGGCGGGGTCGTTGGTGAGGGAGAAGATCAGCTGGGTGTCGCTGGCGTAGGAGATGATGTTAAGGTTGTGTTGGCGTGCGATGGCTGCAAGGGGGTTCATGTAGACATTGAAGAGGGTGGGGCTGAGAGAGGATCCCTGTGGAACGCCGCAGATGACTCCGGTGGCCGCGGATCGGAACGGTGGAAGGCGGACTCTCTGGGTTCTTCCGGCGAGGAACGAGATGATCCACTCCAATGCCGTTTCTTGGATTCCGGTGTTGCTGAGGCGCTGTATCAGGGTGCGGTGACATAACGTGTTAAAGGCAGCTGAGAGGTCCAGGAGGATGAGGGCAGCTGTTTCCCCGTTGTCGAGCAGGGCCCTGATGTCGTTGGTTGCTGCGATGAGGGTTGTCTCGTTGCCGTGGTTTGCTCAGAAACCGGACCTGCGACGGGTCGAGGGATCCGTTTGTCTCGAGGAATACGGAGAGTTGCTTGTTGACGGTCTTTTCGATGACTTTGGCAGGAAAAGGGAGGAGCGAGATGGGATGGAAGTTCTTGAGGTCCGTTGGGTCCGCAGTGGGTTTCTTCAGGAGGGCGCTGAGCTCGGCATGTTTGCAGCTCTCCAGGAAGGTGGCGGATGTGAAGGAGCTGTTGATGATGTCCCGGAGTTGGGGTGCGTTGATGGAGCCGGCTTTGTAGAAGATGTGGTGTGGGCATGGGTCGATAGAGTAACCGGAGTGGATGGTCCTCATCATGCGGGCGGTGTCTTCGGGGCTGACAACGGTCCAGGTGCAGAGGGTGGTGGGTGGGTGCGCTGGTTAGGTGGTTGGGTGCGTGGTTTGTGCACCGAAGCTGTTGTGTATGTCGGTGATTTTGTGGTGAAAGAACGAGGCGAGTGAGTCGCAGAGGTCTTGCAAGGGTGTATTGTCGTTGTTGCAGGTGCTGGGGTTGGAGAGCTCCTTGACGATGCTGAAGAGTTCCTTGCTGTTGTGGGTGTTGTTGTCCAGTCGTTCTTTGAATCAGCTGGTGGTGTTTGCGGGTCGCGTTCTTGAGGGCTGTCATGTTCTCTGTTGTCTGGTCGTGGCGCCAGGCTTTCTCGATGGTGCGGCAGGTTTTCTTGGAGTTTTTGAGGTCGTTGGTGAACCACAAGGATTTCTTGCTGTTGGGTCTGCCGGGTGGTTTCTTCAGTGGTGCGAGGTTGTCAGCGCAGTTGGTGAGCCACTGTGTGAGTTGCAGGTTGCTTCGTTGGGGTCCACTGTGTTGATGAGAGGGTTCTGGCTGAGGGAGGTGGTGAGCTGGTCGGTGGTGATCTTGCTCCAGCTTCTGCGGGGAACCTGTTGTGGGTGGTGGTGGGTCGTGATTCTCCTGAAGTTGAAGTGGACGCAGCTGTGTTCAGTCCAGTGTAGTCCGGTGGAGTGGCTGAAGGAGATGTGGCTGCCTCTGAGGGTAGTCCTGGGGTCGGTGTGTATCTGGAAGTGAAGGTGTTCGGCGGCGATGAGGGTGTCGTCGGAATTAGTCTTGATTCGGATGGTGTTTCTGTGGACGATGGCGATGCCTCCTACGGTTTGGTTGACGCTGTCCCTCCGGGTGATCTTCAGCCATCCGGGATGGCTATGGCGATGTCGGGGGCTGATGAGGCGTTCATCCAGGTTTCCGTGAGGAAGGCGACGTCTGGTGATGTAGTGTCCAGGAGGTTGCAGAGTTTGACGGCGTGTCTGTGGACGGAGCGGGTGTTGAGCAGGATGCACTTGAGGTGATTGTTGCTGGTGCTAGGCTTGGCTGGTGCCGGGCTGGGTCGGAGGCAGGTGAATTTGCAGTCTTGGCAGGTGAAGGGTCCGTGGGTTCGTCTCGGTAGCAGGCGGGGTTCCGGCCGGCGTTGAGTGCGTGGCGGTGTCGTAGGTCCGTCGGGTGCGCTGGCATCGTCGAGGGCCAGGGGTCCTGGTGCTGGGCGCGGTCCAGGCGCGGATGGGCGCAGACGGGCGCAATCAGCACGCCCGCTGCGCGCGTCCGATGCACGGTCGCTCTGTGGGCTTCATAAGTAAGGAGCCGGGAGGGAGGAGCAGCTGGGTGGCGGGAGCGGGGCGGCGAATGGGCTGGAGGGGGGCGGGCCGCAGGGAGGCAGCGGCTAGAAAGAGCAGAGTCTCGAGGTGGGAGGCTCAGCGGCGGCTGGGTCGTCCGAGGCAGCAATCAGCTGGAAGGAGGCTGGCTGGAAGGCAGCAGCGCGAGGGGGCAACCTTGCCTAGAGGCAGGGTCAACGGTGTTAAGGTTTCCTTTGCTATCCCTGGACACTGGCCGGGTGCCCTCCTCCTTCCACTTTTCCCTTATTTCCAATCGGTCGCTCCTTATGCGTCTGGAGCTGCCAGGGGGAGCTGACGCTTAGAGCTCCCTCTCCCCACCCTTCCTTCTTCTGGGGGTTCTGGGGTTCTGGTAGTTCTTCCTACCTACTCCACATGGACTCTTGACGGTCCTCTTTTTTGTTTGCACGGGCTCGGCTCTCCCCTCTCCTCCCTCTGGGGCAAAAGTCCATTTGAGCCCGCCAAACGGCAAAACGGCCCAGCAGCTTACCACTTCTAATCCGCAGCACAGCTCACTTCTGCCAGGCGGCCCCGGGAAGGCTCCGGGTGCGCTACCGCTCCTGCACTGGCCGAGGCAAACACCGCTGCAATGCTGAGTGGGGCCCTCTCGTGGGTTCGATGCGTTCGATGCTCTCGGTGATCTTGCAGTTGGACTGCGCTCCACACGGCGCGGTCGGGTCGGCTCACTCAGTTCGCGGCTGGCTGGCTGATAATTAGGAAGGCGGGGCAGCAACAAACAGAGTGCCCAATGTGGAAGCCAAATCGGCTGTGACCCAGGACTGCCAGATTGCAGAGGTAATAAATTCAGTTGTTAATCAGACAATGAACATTTCTCTGTCCGATGGAAGTATTCAAAAAAACTGGAAAATTCTTCCACTTCTAAAAAAACCATTATCTGATCCCCTAGTAGTAAGCAACTACCAACCTATATCGCTTCTACCTTATTTCTCCAAGGTTTTGGAAAAATATGTGAATACCATCATCACAGATTTTATTGAGGTCAGCCAGGTACTTCATCCGAGTCAGTCTGGTTTTAGAGCAAATTTCAGTACAGGGACGGTTCTATTAGAAATCTCAGAGACAATCAAAACCACCTTAGACAGAGGTGGAAAGGCTGTGCTGATTTTATTAGTTCTATCAGCGGCCTTTGACACCGTACCACATGAATGCCTCCTTCATAGATTGAGGGAGAGCGGCATTGGGGGCACGGTGCTCAGATGGTTTTCTTCCTTCTTGGATAACCTCCAGCAAACAGTCTGAGCCACCCCCTTTTTCAGCCCGCATTCCACCACTGAGCCTAGGGGTCCCACAAGGTTCCGTCTTAAGTCCGACGAAGTTCAATATATATATGGCCCCCCTGGCTCCTATTGCAGAACAATACGGGGCAAAAATTATATTGTATGCAGATGACACGCAATTGCTGTTCACCTGTGAGAAAGATGAGGTGCTTAATGGCAATGAAGTCAATGTTTGCTTAACCAAGGTTTTTGAGTGGTTTAGGCAAAATCAGTTGCTCTGCAACTCCGACAAGTCTGAAAATATCTTTTTGGACACACGCCAGGCGATGAGTGACGTCAATGGTGGCCTAAAAATCTATCTCCTTCAGAAAGACGAGTCTCTACTGCAAAACAAATAGGAGTGAAGTTGGACTCTGGCATGACAATGAAGTCCCAGTGTCAATGGGTTGCTGGCACCTGCTTTGGCCTTTTAAAAATGATGAGGAATTGTCTCCCTTTGCTTCCTATTCAACATAGGAAAACTGTGGTCCAGGCCCTGATTAGATCAAGGTTGGACTATGTAAATGTGTTGTACCTGGGCCTTCCGGACTACATACTGAACCTCCTGCAGGTGGTTCAAAATGCCGCAGCTAGGTCCGTGCTCATGGTTTGACCCAGGTCACACATGTCTCCCCACCTTAGATCCTTGCACTGGCTTCCATTGAGACAAAGAGACTTTTTTTTATATCCCTGGTCCTAACTTTTAAGGCTCTAAATAACATTGGGGCCCAGTATATTAGGAACAAAATTCAGCTCTACAAACCACTCAGAACGCTGCGATTCTCCTCCCAGCAGTTGACAATTGTGCCTAAGTTTTAGCGTTCTTACAAAGTAGGCCGCTCTTTTCAAGTAGTAGTGGCAAACTTATGGAATGGTCTCCCTTTTTCCCTTAGACAGGAACAAGATCTTCTTAGCTTTAGGCAAAGCTTACATACTTGGCTCTTCCAACAGTAGTCGCAGTCCAATTAGTTACCGCTGGCTGGTTCTTCACTTACTCTGTTCTGGGACACTCCTCGGAGTAGCTCTGCGCTTAACAAATACCCCTATATCATAACATAACAAGAGGCTAACCCCTGCCCAGCCTCGGTCGGCAGCAGACGGGCTCAGACGGGCGCGCCTATGGCCCCGGCACGCCCGCGTGTGTCCCGCGCTGCGAGAGACCTGTGCCAATGTCAAGCGCCTCCTGGTGCGGGAATGCAGGCATTGGCGGCATGCAGCCACTGGGTACACTGCGACTCGTGGTCCCGGCCCCTCCTTATGACGGTCTCCCAAATTCGACTATGCGGTTGCTCACTGCGCCAGGCCCCAAAAAGCCTTCCACTTGTATGGTATCTATATAGTACAAATTAAAGTATAACCTTATTTTCTATCTAAACAATCAAAGCCTACAATAATTCCCTTATCTAATTATGTATATATACTATTCTGCTATTTAAACGTATGATAATATACAAATCATTACACTTATGACAATTACTTTAACATACCCTGGATTAATATCTGTTCTGTAGAAAATATAAATAATAAGCAAACAGTGTATTATCTGTAAGCATGTAATGGTAAGTTAAGCAACTGGGTTCTAAGTTCAATCCAGAAATCTGCCTAAAACTGTAGACCACACGTGCAAATTATGTCAAGACTAGACCAGCATTTCACCTTTCTGATGTCGATTAAATAAATGTGATTGAGTGGAGTTATAATGTCGTAAATATTTAATTTACCATCTTAATTTCTATGCAGGTAAGTACTTAATCAATAATAACTCAATCGGAAAGAAAGAAAACAGAGTCCGTGGTGTTAGAGTTCTTAGGGGTTTTATTCCTTAAAAAGGAATGGTCATGACCTGGATATCTGGTTCTTACCACCACAGGGGTGTAAGAAGGGATAGAGCAATGTTTTATTGACAGTACATAGCTTATATACTTAATTTACATCATAGAAAGCAATATAGTAGGCGTAACAGCTGAGAGAAGACAAGATAACAGCATCCACGTGTTACTAGTACGTAATCAGAAGGCGTGGACTAGGCGTAGCTGGAGGTGTACTCTAGAAACGTCACAAGTAGGTGTCACATGTGGGTGGCACTTAAACAGAAATGTTGCAATGTCAGCAGAAATCAGAGGCTTGGATGCGCGCGCAGCTGCATGACGTGTGATTGGCGTGAAACTGGAGGGTGCAGGGGGCTTGATATTTACACTGACGGAAAGAGACAGAAGTCTGGCATGTCAGATCAACTTGTGCTTCTATCATATCTGGTATCTGATGTTTAGGAACTGAGCTATCTGGGCGGAAAGGTCTCTGGGGCAGAAGCTATTCTATACTGACTGTGAGTGCGTGTATAAGCGCCTGAGTGTCTGCATGAGAAGCGTGGGGGCATGGGCCTTCCATGGGAGCATGGTAACAGAGGCTATGAATTACTTGCACGGAGACAGTAAGGCCAGGCCCTTTTGCTCTACAGCTGGAGGAATGTTTACTTAAACTAGTAGGCAGGAATGCATCTTCGGAGAGGAAACAGATAACTTGAAGGTTGAATTCATTCTTGGCAGGCAGTAGGCTGAGCTAAGCGCGGTGGGCCGCGCTGGAAGTAAGGCAGAGTTCACAGGTACGGGGGCAGCCTGGGCAGCCTGGGCTGAGGCTTTCAGAGTCAGAAGGAAGAAAGAGGCTCGATGGCAGAAATTCAGGGCCTACTTTGCCAGAGCTGAAAAACATGTAAAGTACACTACAAAAAGACGTTGGCATAGCATACTTAGGAACGGACTATCCAACCCATTCAGGGTGGGTCTGAAAGAGGACATGTTAACGTTGGACGCAAATGTATTTGCGTCTTCATAGCTGGCACGGGAGGGAAGTTACATGCACTTTAACTCGTACATGGAGATGGTGGGGTACACGATAGGGAACATAACTTGACCAAAAATTTATATTTCCTCATTCCCTCCTTGTTCCCTACGGACCCTTCATGATATATCTATCCTCATGAATTGATCAGTTTGTTCTTGTAACATCATTTGCTCGTCTCTCTTCCGTTGTCTGTTTGAGAGAAAACTGGAATGTTCAATGCACGATGTGGCACACAGTCCACATATCGCCGGCCCACACTGTAGGCACAGGCAGCAACTGAATACTATGACAAGGCCAACGCCTAGGAAGGATAGGATCTTCCATCCCCAAGCGGACAACGTTGTCCAGAACCAACCGGACCAAGTCCAGGTGCCTGGATTCTGATGTATTAAACTTGCAATTTTGTGAAGACGTGTAATAGCTTTGTATACAGATGGCGCGTTTTCTGGAATGAAAACACAGCAACTTGACCCGATGACCTTACAGGCTCCACCTCTATCTGCCAAGATGACGTCAATAACAAGTCGATTCTGAAGGACAACAACCCGCTGAAGGACTGGGTTATTTAGAACCCAGCGGTGCCAGGGCACAACACCTGAAACCTTCGTGGGTAACCTGCTCCGGCGTACAAGTGACAGAGACACGGGACACTTCCTTCGGCGTCAAAGATTCGAGCTTTATTTACTGCAGGGAACACAGAAGTCACGACAAGTACAACGCATGCTACTTGTGGAGACTGCTTCAAATTGCTTCTGTGGATCGCTCCTTTTATACACGATTTTCCCATAGAGTTACATTGAACACAAAAGTTTATGACCCGGTTCCCATAATTATCCCCCAGAGGGGTCGCTTTGGTCACTTTCATACACACAAGGTCCGAAACATAAGTGCGGAAACATTTGGCGGTTCCCAACTGTAAAAACCCATCTTCTCACCATTAACGCATTCCAATCAACAATAAAACAGATCGAAGAAGGAACAAGGACAGGTGTAGAGGAAGATGAGAACAGTGGGGAGATCGGAAAGGGTGTAAAAGGGGAGGTATCAGGAAACACGAGATACAGGCATCAAAGGGACGTGCCTAATGAGATGCACGGCTGAGACAATAAGCCGGCCGCTCGAGATGGGCCTCGAGCGGCGCCATCTGCCTTACAGTATCAACCTCCTCATCATAAAGACACTTACAAGAGACATGCGTCTTCCGCAAATATCTTGGGAGTCCCAGGGTCGCGAAGCGGACACCGTCCGTTCGCTGGCTACTTGAGGGCAAGAGACAAAATGGATGCCGTATCTAAGATGGAACCCGTGGGTACAGATAGAAATACCCACGTAACAGACGAACGGTTTAGGTTAGCACAACGAAACTGCGTACACCCACTAAACTCGTCATTTGCGGTTCATAGATACCAGACTCGACTATATTCGTGCGAGTCGAAAGCACCACTTACAATTGTCACGGAACCTCAGACGCTCCTTTTGCCCTCATGTAGGCAAGCACTAGTCGGAATCATACTCGATATTCATCAGACCATCTAGATGTTGTTGTAGCATAGCTCTGTCCAACCGAGTCCCCTTGGTAACAGGAGGCTGTCTCATACACGTTGTAGCACAGAGGCCACATAAGGCAGGACCGCACTGCACACAGAGGCAACACGTGAACAGGAAGGCCACGACAACTCCGACGATCATCAGAATCTTCCAACCCCAAGTCGACATCAGGCCCCAAAACCACCCAAGTAGCGTCCAATCCCCTACATCCACGTGTATGGATTCGGAGATCTTATGCAACTTCGAGATGGCTTGATAAACGGTCGGAGCGTTATCAGGAATGAAAATGCAGCAGCTCGAATGGATCACCTTACATACCCCACCTCGATCTGCTAAGATCACGTCTAAAACCATACGGTTTTGTAACGTCATAAGTCTATCCGCCTGAAGTTCTGTGGTGATATTACCAAGGGCACTGGCAGTAATGTTAGCTGTCGATTCTACCACTCGAGTCAACTGTCTCAGGTTCCTACTATTAACCATAGGTCCCCAAAACGGAAGGAAACCCTTGAAAAAATCTCCCGCCTCTTGACCGGCAGTATCCTCTTCGCTAATTACGCCTCTCACAACTCTAGTCTTGTGATAATCTGCATCTACAGTGAACGTCGGAGGCAACAGATTTGCAATGAAACATGAGCCCATGAAGTCAGCGGGCAACCATGCGTATGCACGATCATGGCAGATAAAATATGTACCCTTAGCAGCCAGAAACACAGGGGACGAGACCATCGGCAGAATGTAATTTTCAGTGCAAGCACTCTCTCCAAGTCGGGCTTTCGATCTTCGGCCACGACCCATCAGACAAAAATTACCAATGTGGGGTACGACCCATATCGGGGGTGAGCTTTTAAGCTGCTTTTCACTAGTGAACACACTATACTCGCCTCTACTCAGAACCCTATAGGCTTGTACCTCTTCTTCAGGAATAAGCGAAGGATCATAGATATCACTATCTAAATCCTCTATTGCTATAGACAAAGGTTTTTGATACGAAGTAGGACCAGAGTAGGGAGAGCGTGGTTCTCGAATGGGGTGGAAACCTAGTGCGCTTCGAAACATTGTTTGAAATGCTTGAGCAGACCCTTGGGAGCTATACGGTAACACCAGATATGGAATTCCCTTATCCGTAGTATGTGGCATCAACCCACACACCCAACAATTAGTAGTGTTAACCACTAACTGATGCTGATGAAGGAGCTGAATAAAGGAATTGTTGCGGAATTCTGCACGTCTAGCCTGCTCGTGTTCGGGTAAAACATGAAAGGAATGAGGGGAAGCAGCGGAGGTAAGTTTAGGGTCAGGGGTAGGAGTAGGTGTAGCAGAAGGTAAGTAGTAAGACATTGTGTAATACACCCCACCCGCCATTAATGCAGAAACAATCAAAAACAATACGAATATTTGAAACATAAAACATTTGGTACGACTAAGTTGCTGCAGCTTGAATCTTTGAGCTTGAGCTTCTTCCAAGTCCATCAGCTTCGAAAATGCCATTCCCTACGACCGTCCGCAACGTTTCTTGACGCACTTCGTCTGTGTAGCAGTAGTCAATCCCTAGGAGTTCCCAGGAACCGACGGTCTTTAACCTAGCGTCAAGACCTACTAACCAGAAGGAAGTACGGGTGCGGCCCTACGGCCTTTATTGCACAAATATATATATATATACATGCAAAAACAATGTTTCTCAACTGTGGAAGCAAAAAGGTATAAGGAACGAAGCTCAATGAATATATACAAAAATAACCACAATAATACAAATGTTCAAACTGATCACGGAAAACGGGATTAGAGCAGTTGTCAATACAGCAAAGCAGGATCTTTTATTAGTCTTTGGTACTAGATCGCAAAAAGTATCGTGTTTTCCCAGGACGTGTCTGCTCGTCAAACAAAGGATCCGTTGAAGAGACAGCGTCCTGCTGATCAGCTGAGTGTTCTGGTCTTGAGTCTTTTGATGACAATTGTTCAACAGAGTCTTTCTGCTGCACTGAGGATTCTCCGACAGGCTGTGCGTCGCTAAAAGGTACAAACGCCGGCAATCCTTCGGTTTCAGTTGATGCAATGCCTCTCCTCACCCACGGGTCTGCCGGCAAAGGGATAGGGACTTTCTTTGTGTGGGTGGCGTGCACCCAGTTCTTCCGTCCCTCAAGACGAACAGCAGTCCTCGTGGCGAGGAGAACCTGGTAGGGTCCAGTGAACCTCGGGTCCAAATTGTTCTTGCGCGAAAAGTTCCGCGTCACCACCCAATCTCCGGGCTGGAGCTGGTGGCCTGGACCCTCCGTCTGCGTCGGCAGTGCGTCGTAAACCTGTTGGTGAATTAACCTCAGTTTAGCAGTCAAGTCATGAAGATAATCGATCAACATTGGGTACTCAAGATCACAGAACATTCCTGGCCTAGGAACCCCCCACACATTCGCAGGACGGCCGAACACTATTTCATAGGGACTAAGCCCTACTCGGGAGTGTACAGTCGCCCTAGTTGACAGTAATGCTAAGGGTAAAGCGTCAGGCCACGAAAGACCAGTCGTAGCCTGAATCTTTGCTAGTTTCAGTTTAAGGGTGCCGTTGTACCCTTCAACCAAACCAGCTGACTGGGGATGATTGGCGCTGTGGAATTTCTGATTAATTCCAAGGCCCTTACACACACTCTTCATCACACTTCCCACAAACTCACTTCCGTTATCTGACCACACGACTCTAGGCATTCCGTACCGAGGAAAGTATTCCTTCAGTAGGATTTTCGCAGTAGACAAAGCAGTATTGTCTTTGAGAGGATAGGCCTCGATCCATCGGGAGAATGCGCAAACCACAACTAAAACGTATTTCAGGTTATTGCATCGCTCCATATGGATGAAGTCCAATTGAATCACCTCAAAGGGACATGAAGGGGGAGCAAAACTGCCAGGAGGAGTTGGGGTTCCCTTGCCAGGATTGTACATCATACACACCATACAATTTTTAACCAAGCGTTCAGCACATTTCGTGATACCATCGTTCTTCCACACAGGGGACAGCAACTTACAAATACCTTTCGTGCTAATATGTGCTAACCCATGCGCCATTGTCACAACGGCCAGCACATACGCATCAGGCAACATCCATCTTTTCTGATCCGATAAATCAATCCAACAACCACTTGCATCCAGCTTTCCCGTACTTTCTTTCCACTTCGTCTTTTCAGTCTCGGTGGCCTCTTTCTGAATTTCTTTCACACTCTCAATAGTGTCTTCACACATACCCGACTCTGCAGGCCACCTAACCGAACTCGTCACATACATTCGAGTACTAAGGTTCCGGGCAGTCTCCTTAGCAATCTCATCCGCAAACGCATTACCACGACCAACATCATCCGTCACCTTACGATGCGCACTACATTTAACAATTGCTACCTGCTCAGGCAACGTCAGTGCATCTAAGAGATCATTCACAAGCTGGCCATGCTGAATCTTCGTACCATGCGATGTCAGAAAACCTCTCTCTCTCCACAATCGTCCAAAGCTATGGGCGACGCCAAACGCATATTGGCTGTCGGTAAACACATTCACACATTTCCCTTTTGCTAACACACACGCTCTAGTGAGAGCGATCAACTCTGCAGCTTGGGCAGAATTCTGATTCAACCTTGCAGTCTCAACAACAGTATTCAATGTTACAACAGCATAAGCAGTAGTCACATCGCCATTCGGCAACTTAAAACACGAACCATCCACATACAGTGTTCCATCTGGGTCTTCCAATGGGGTGTTTTTGAGGTCCACTCGACCTTTTGTTTCCTCTTCTGTCCTCAAATAACAATCGTGTTCTGTTATTTCATCTGACTCTGAGCTAATTGGTAACAAAGTCGCCGGGTTCAGAACATTGCAACGTTTTATTTGGATATGACTTGCCAGCAACGTCAATTCGTACCCAGACAATCTCGCACTCGTCAAGTGCTGAGTTTTCGTACGATTCAGAAGAGTGTCAACTGCATGCGGAACCATCACCGTAAGCATATTATCCATGACTAATCCTGCTGATTGTCGGATGGACACCGCAGCTGCCGCTGTTGCTCTCAAACAACTCGGCAATGCTCTAGCTACCGGGTCCAAGGTCGAGGAAAAATATGCACATGGACGTTGCTTACCACCAAAAGGTTGCGTTAAAACACTTAAAGCACAACCTTCTCTTTCGTGAACATATAATGTGAACGGCTTACTGTAATCAGGGGTACCTAGCACAGGAGCCGAACACAATGAAGCACGTAATTCAGAAAAAAAATTCTGACATTCTTCCGTCCATGGTAAAGGAGTTGAAACATCCTTGCACGTAAGAGCCACTAATGGTTTCGCTAGCAATGAAAAGTTAGGAATCCATTGCCTGCAGTACGACGTGATACCTAGAAAGGCACGCACATCTCTTTGTGTTGTTGGCACAGCCATTCGTGCAATTGCTGCAATTCTCTCTGGGGTCAACCGCCTTCCCTCCTTTGACAATAAGTGACCTAAATAGGTAACTTCTTGACAACAATATTGGAGTTTAGAAGGTGACACCTTGTGATTTAACACGCAGAGATGTTGCAGCAACGACACCGTAGCAATCTTGCAAATGTCCTGAGTATCAGCAGCCACCAATAAGTCATCGACGTATTGGATTAAGGCCGCACCAGCCGGCAACTTGAACGCATCCAGCTGACCCTTCAAGGCTTGACTGTAAATCGATGGACTTTCACAGTAGCCCTGAGGAGCGCGTTTAAACCGGAAGCTACGGCCACCGAGAGAGAAACCGAAAAGGTCCCTGCTCTCCTCTGCAATCGGGATGCTGAAGAACGCATTCTTCAAGTCAATCACCGAAAACCACGATGCAGAAGCTGGAATCAGAGTCAGTAGCGCCGTGATGTCAGGCACAACGGGGAACTGAGGAATCACAATTTTATTCACCTCCCGTAAATCGATAACAAAACGATAAACAGGTGGCTTCGAAGGATCAGTACGTTTAAGAATGGGCAGTATAGGGCTGTTGCACACGTTCCCCCGAGTCTCTTCAATAACGTCTTTCTCGATCAAATCATAAATGATCGCTAACAATGCTCGTTCACCATCAAGAGAGATACGGTACTGGGGAATACGTGGCAACCGCACATTAGATTTCAACTGAACAACATAAGGAGAGATGTCAAGCAGGCCCACATCGTTGGGACCTGTCGCCCACAAAGATGTAGGAAGAGAACTCAATTCCGGTGGAAGCTTATCGAGAGATAAGTACATTGGAGAGACAACCCTCTCTCCCAACGTAAGCTTTACACCCGCAGGAGAACAATACAGAGTTGCATACAAACGTTTAAGCAAATCCAGGCCCAAAAGATTTTCACCACAACCAGTAGTCAAAATCAACGGAGCTTGGAGCTCACGAGGCCCAATTTTAAGGGGCAAAGGGCGTGAAACTGGATTGCTAACGGGGGCGCCAGAGAATCCAACGGAAACATTTCTTAAGCCAGACAAAGGTGCGCCAGGGAGTTTCGAATGCATAATAGAACTTTTCGCTGCATCAGTGTCCAACAGAAAAGGCTCAACGACGCCCGATGTAGCAACCGCGACGTAAGGCCCTCTCTGATCAACCGGAACTGATACCACTCCCTCTCCTTGTCTATGGCTGTCCTAGTAATTACTGTCGTCAGTTCCCTGATCGACGTAGTAATCGTCTACATTGTACTGCGCAGATCGTCCTTGCGATGAACCACGTTGATCGAAACAGTTATTAGAGTTTGATGAGTTATCTGAACGATCATTCTGAGCACCACGACCTCTACCACGTGACGTCTGCTGTGAACCACCACGACCTCCTCTAGATGAATTACCACTATTACGATCGTTCAGAACAGGACAATTGAATTTGATATGACCCTCCTGTCTACAATAGGCACATTGATTGTACCCTAACAAGGATCTTTGGGAGGAGGAGTCATTACGAGATTGTGATCGGTTCGACTGCAACTGCGATCTATTTTGTTGGGGTGCATTCTGATTCGAACGTGGGGGGTAGGCCTGCTGTAGCAACACTTTAGTTTTAAGCTCTTTCGTCTTTTTATCAGCGCGGTCGTTCTCTTCTTTCTCTCTATTCTCATAATATTGTGCTGTGGCCAATATCTGAGCTGAGGTAGAAACGGCCCATGCACTTTCTGAATTCTTTAATTTATTGCTCAAATCGGGCAATAAGTTTGAAACAAATTTATCGACAAACAACCGTTGACCACCCTCAGTGCTCATATCCTGACCACTATGGTCGATGAATGCCTCCTCGAACCTCGTAAAGAAGTCGGAGACACTCTCGTCCTTCTTCTGTTTACAAGCCGACAATTTATCCCAATTCACTCTCATAGCTGGCATAAGAGTTTTCATGAACGTTATTATTCTTTGAGGAAGATCAGCAATCAGCTGGTCGGGTTTAGCACCACCAGTTTGTCGGGCATCCGCCGCTACTATGGCAGCCCAAGCACCACCTAATTCATTCGGATGATTTTCCTGACGAATCTTAGCCCATACTGGTTGCGGTACAACATTGCCAAACAGCATATCAATATCGGCAAGATTCATTATCGTAGCATCTACGAGCTGCGATAATTCCTTATAGTACCCTGTAGGATTTTTGCGAGGGTCAGGCAAAGATTGCTTCACCTGCAACACTTCGGAGCGTTTCCATGGGAGATGTATCCACACTCTCTGAAAGAATGGCGGAATCGGGGGGTTTGCCCCAGGATTACCAGGCATCCACACTGGTGGAACCTCTCGCATAGGAAACTGACCGGACTCATCCGGTTGTCTTTCAATATCCTCAACAAACAAGGCTTGGGGTATAGGAGTGGGACGGAAAGATAGCAACCGCTCAACAGCACGTCGAACGTTGGTATCCACTATCAGTCCGTTCGAGAACTGAAGCTGAAGATCAGACAGGGCGGTCAGCACCTCGTCAGGTGCATCGGCCGATATCTGATCGCGTAGGACCTTACACATTTCCTCGAACACAAACCTTTGGGTTGGTATATTGAATTGACAAAATGTGTCGAGTACGACACGTGGTGGATTTCGAAGAGGATGTGTCATCCAACCCATCGCCATATTGTATAGCGAAGCACGTTCTCTGTTACCAGGAAGCTGACTACGTCTCTGAGGACCATCGGAACCAACGGACCCAAGAACAGGTCCGAGCGAATGAAAGAAGCTAGCCGCAAGAGGAGAAGTACGACTACGAGTAGAGGGAGAAGTATAAGATACAGGACTAACAAGTGATGGGGTAGAAACAGTAGCAACAGTAGGAGTTAACAGAGCAGGAGCAGTAGCGGGAGCAGGAGTATGTGGAAGCGGAGGAGCAGTAGGGATGGCAACAGACAAAGGAGCAGGAACAGTCGGAAGGACGGGTGCAGGTTGAGGAACAGGCTGAGGAATAGGTGGCGGAACAGGTACAGGGGGAACCACTGGAGCAGCGGCACCCTGTACATACGGAGGTGGTGACTTCATAAGATAAGACATTAAAGGATCCTCAACTGACTCTTCCTTCTTTTCCGACTCCGTAGGCAAAGCGGGATAACATTTATCCACGGTCATACGCTGTAGTCTATCAAACACTTCCTTATCCTTAACCTCCTTGTCACGCTGAAATTGCTCTGCTTTCTTCACTATGGTAGCAACATTATCTCGCTGATTACGTTTAGTCTGTCTGATTTCTTTCTGTCGGGCTTCTTTTCGCCACAACCGAAAAGCATCAAACATGGCCGGCCTTGACTTTTTCGCAAATAGCTTAGCCTCTAGGTTATCTAAAATCGGGGTTTCAAAGCTACCATGAGGTGGCCAACGAAGGTCACCGTCCTTTTTTGTATAATGGATCCAATAATCATTAAAAGCAATCGGGCCTAGCCCATGCTTACTGTACAGTTCATAAGTCGGAGTTCCAACCGGAGGTATCGGACACGAGTCCTCCAGTCGGGAATCCATACCACAAGGTCTGAAACAACTAAACAAAGTACTGCGACTAGGCATCTTGCACACTAGCCGAGTTTCACAAACTTCAAGGGTTACGGGATTTACCAAGTCCCAGCAAAGAACAAAACCCTCGGTTTTTGGCGGCTGCAGTCGTCAAACAACACAACAAAATACGCTAGCAAAGTGTCATCGACAAAAACACTCTCACAGCGTCAACAACAAAAACACTCGCTAAAGTGTCAACAACCAAGGACTCTGGGAGCGACCCACAAATACTTAACTCAAAGATCGATGGCGTCACCAGGAAGGCCCGTCAATTGTCTCGCTCTACCAAGGTCTACGCCAGGCGCCAAAACAGGTCTACAGTCAGGGCAGCAGTCCGTCGCAGCCGTCAGGAGGCGGGAATCTTCGCGGGAAAAGTCTTCGGGCCACTTATTTCGACAACAGGATCGATGAAGCGGGGTGCACCTTCCCTCGGAGATTTCACACGAAGTTCCTCACGATCGTCGGGCTTGGACCTGTACCACTGATGCAGCCCCACGTTGGGCGCCAACTGAAGGACTGGGTTATTTAGAACCCAGCGGTGCCAGGGCACAACACCTGAAACCTTCGTGGGTAACCTGCTCCGGCGTACAAGTGACAGAGACACGGGACACTTCCTTCGGCGTCAAAGATTCGAGCTTTATTTACTGCAGGGAACACAGAAGTCACGACAAGTACAACGCATGCTACTTGTGGAGACTGCTTCAAATTGCTTCTGTGGATCGCTCCTTTTATACACGATTTTCCCATAGAGTTGCATTGAACACAAAAGTTTATGACCCGGTTCCCATAATTATCCCCCAGAGGGGTCGCTTTGGTCACTTTCATACACACAAGGTCCGAAACATAAGTGCGGAAACATTTGGCGGTTCCCAACTGTAAAAACCCATCTTCTCACCATTAACGCATTCCAATCAACAATAAAACAGATCGAAGAAGGAACAAGGACAGGTGTAGAGGAAGATGAGAACAGTGGGGAGATCGGAAAGGGTGTAAAAGGGGAGGTATCAGGAAACACGAGATACAGGCATCAAAGGGACGTGCCTAATGAGATGCACGGCTGAGACAATAAGCCGGCCGCTCGAGATGGGCCTCGAGCGGCGCCATCTGCCTTACAGTATCAACCTCCTCATCATAAAGACACTTACAAGAGACATGCGTCTTCCGCAAATATCTTGGGAGTCCCAGGGTCGCGAAGCGGACACCGTCCGTTCGCTGGCTACTTGAGGGCAAGAGACAAAATGGATGCCGTATCTAAGATGGAACCCGTGGGTACAGATAGAAATACCCACGTAACAGACGAACGGTTTAGGTTAGCACAACGAAACTGCGTACACCCACTAAACTCGTCATTTGCGGTTCATAGATACCAGACTCGACTATATTCGTGCGAGTCGAAAGCACCACTTACAATTGTCACGGAACCTCACCGCATGGCAGATTGCTCCTCTGTTAGGTTACCTAAGGCGGAGGCAGTTTCATGTACTACTGCTTCAAGCGTTCTAGTTAATCTACGTATTAATTTACTGTTTTGGACGGGGCCTAAAAAGAAAAAGAATCCCTTATTAAAATCGGTGTATTGTTCCCATGCTGTTTCTGTATAGTCGACAAGCGGGAGATCTCTTCGGAGTCTATTCTTTACTAGATTTGTCTTTCTGTGATAATCAGGAGGGGCTAGAAAAACAGGTGGCAGAAGGAATGCAATATAACAGGTACCGTCCCAATCTGGAGGTAGACGTATGTATGCGGTATGACCACAAACAAAATAAGAATGACGGGTAGCTTTAAAGGACGATTTACCATGATCACTGAATTCGACCACAGTAGTACATTTACTATGACCTAAGTGTACTGAACCTTTCTTCCTGACACATAATTCACCAGT
Organism: Lissotriton vulgaris; assembly: GCF_964263255.1. NCBI lineage: Eukaryota > Metazoa > Chordata > Amphibia > Caudata > Salamandridae > Lissotriton > Lissotriton vulgaris. The sequence goes on from NW_028254752.1 coordinate 39,008, forward strand.
GACTGGTAATACTGACATAGCGGGCAGAACTGGTGCAGCTTCGGATTCAACAGTAAGAATCATAAGGTTAATTGTGTAATTGCTTAATCCATATACTTCATTTTCTAGATCAGTTCCTATTCTAATGGGGAGTCCCTCCTTATCAGGGTAACAGACGTCGAGCAGGACTAAGTTCAGATTTCCCCAAACCCAGCTCCCGTCGAAAACAGCAATATCAGGATCTAAGGAATTCATTATTTTAAACCATGCACCACAGGAGCCGTTGTGAGTGAACGGGTACGGGAAGAGGGGCAGAGCTCCCTTGTAGTTCTGGTAGGGAGGGAGTCGGCCACATATCCAGCAGTTTGTAGCGTTATTAGTCTGATGGGAGTGATGTAACATACTAATGAATGTGTTGTTGCGCAGCGCAAGTCTGTAAGAAAGTTCATGTGGAGGTAACTTACTAAAAGAATGTTCAACAGAAACATTGTAAGCAGATTGTTCACACTTGAAAATAGGGCAATAGATTGGAAGAAGTATACTTGCAACAATAATCAGAATACTTAGAAAAAACATAATTAATAATGTCACTACACAGTGACTACGCAGTGATTTGCAGTTTCAGTTCGTTGCATAGTTTAATATGACTCGTGTGGACCCACCCCTTTCTGCCCTCCAACTTCACTGCGGTCCTCGTAGTAAGAAGGACGGTCTTTGGCGCTTTCCAGCGGGGCTCCAGCGGGCCTTTCCTGTCAAAATTCCTCACTAGGACCATGTCGCCAGGACGGACATCATGCTGCTTTACATCAGTGTTGTCAGGAAAGGCTGCGGCAACCTGTGAACGACATGATTGGAGTGCAGACATCAAGGAGGCAAGGTAATCTGTCAACATGTTACAATCAACATCGGTAATTTTCTTAGGAATGGGCGTCCCCCACATATTCGGTGGTCTGCCAAAGACCACTTCGTACGGGGATAGTCCTGATCTCGAATGTGCAACCATTCTCATATAGAACAGTGCAACTGGCAGGGCGACTATCCAGTCGACCCCTTTTTCCTGGCATATTTTGGCAAGGCGGATCTTAAGTGTCTGGTTATGCCTCTCTACAAGGCCTGCGGCTTCGGGATGTCGGACACAATGGAATTTCCACTGATATCCTAGCAAAAGGGAGACATGCTTCATGAGTTCGGATGAGAACGGCTGTCCGTTATCTGAGTACACGACACGAGGCAGGCCGTATCGTGGGAAGAATTCTCGAACCAGCTGCTTGGCAGTGGTCGGGGCAGTGTAATCTGAGACTGGGTATGCTTCGGTCCAACGAGAAAGTGCACAAACAACTACGAGGACATATTTGAATCCTCGACAACGGTCCATCTGGATATAATCCATCTGGAGGACTTCAAAAGGATGATCGGGAGGATGAAATCCACCTTGCTCTACAGGGACGCTTTTACCTGGATTGAACTGACAACAGATCATGCAAGTACGCACTTTCTGTTTTGCTGCTGCTCGTAAGTGTTTGTTGTACCAGAGATTCTGTAAACTGTCTAACATAGCTTTTTCTCCTAGATGTGCAGGACTATGTGCTGTATTTATCATGATTTGAACCATGGAGTCGGGGAGGAACCATGTGGTTTTTCCCTTTGTGACCCATCCTTGATCTGTCTGGATCCCTCCTAGTTCAGTCCATTTCTTTATTTCATCTGAAGTGGCATGTGTCTGAATATCGATTACGTCTAGGGTGGGATCCCTGACTGACATACACTGAGTTGGTACTATTGTCTTTGTCACATCAGTAGTCCGGGTGTGAGTCAATGCTGTATGTTTTGCTGTCTGGTCTGCCAGGTCGTTACCCTGGGACACAGAATCTGTAACCTTAGTATGTGCTTTACACTTCATGACTGATATGCCCGAGGGCAAATGTATTGCCTCTAATAATGCTTGAATGAGGGGACCGTGTTGGATCTTGGCACCATGAGAGGTCAAGAAACCTCTTTCTTGCCATAACATGCCGAAGTCGTGTACGACTCCGAACGCATAGCGGGAATCAGTGTATATGTTAACATTTCTGTTCTTGGCTAGAATACAAGCTCGGGTCAGAGCGATGAGCTCCGCCGCTTGAGCAGACAATGTGTCAATACGGTGTGTTTCTCTAACTTCAGTTTCAGTGGTCACTGCATACGCGGCCACTAATTCTCCTGTATTTGTTCTCATGCATGAACCGTCCACATAAAGTGTCAGGTCTGGATTTGTCAGTGGGACATCTGTTAGGTCTCGTCGAGGTTTTGTTACTGTATTAATGATCTCTATGCAATCATGCGGTGTTGGATCTGTCATAATCGTAGGTAACAATGTTGCGGGGTTCAGAATGCTACAGCGTCTGATTTCTATGTGTGGCTGGAATAGTGTCAATTCATAACCTGTCAATCGTGCTATGGTCAAGTGCTGAGTCTGGGTTCTGTTTAAAAGAACCTCTACAGAATGTGGAACTTGAACTGTTAATGGATGTCCTAAAACAATTGAGTCGCTCTGTCTGATTGCTAATGCTGTTGCTGCTACTGACTTTAAGCACGCAGGGAGTGCCTGGGCTACTGAATCCAATGTGCTTGAAAAATAAGCGCAAGGCTTATGTGAACCTGCTTGGTCTTGAGTGAGGACAGACAGTGCTGTACCCTCACGTTCTGTAACAAAAAGTGTAAAAGGTTTGCTGTAACATGGTGTTGCTAGAACTGGTGCTTGGCATAATGCTTTCTTTAATTCCTCAAAGGCTTGTGTATGTTCCTGAGTCCAGGGAAGGACAATCGAAGTCGCTGCCTCCTGTGTTGTTAACTGAATGAGTGGTTTGGCTAGAAATGCGTACTGAGGAATCCATTGTCTGCAGTACGAGGTGAGGCCTATGAAGGCCCGCACTTCCTTTTGTGTCTGGGGTTGTGGCATATTTACAATTAACTGAATGCGATCGGGAGTGAGCTGTCTCCCCACTTTGGACAGCAAGTGACCCAAGTACACAACTTGCTGAACACAGAATTGTAGCTTCGAAGGAGACACCTTGTGTCCCTTGTCGGCCAGAAAATGTAAAACTGTCAGTGATGCTTGTTTACATTCGGGCTCACTTCGTGCGGTGATAAGCAGATCATCGACGTATTGCAGTAAAGCGGTGTTAACTGGCATTGTGATACAATCAAGTTGTCTTTTCAGTGCTTGGCTATAGATGCTGGGGCTTTCTGTGAATCCTTGAGGTGCGCGTGAAAATTTGAAACTTCGTCCATTTAAACTGAATCCGAAGAGATATTGGCTCTCTGGATCAATAGGTACACTGAAGAAGGCGTTCTTGAGGTCAATTACAGTAAAGAACGTTGCTTCTGAATCAATAGCAGTCAATAAGGATGAGATGTCGGGAACCACAGGGTACTGTGGAATAATGCATTTATTCAGTTCTCTTAGATCAATCACCAGCCGATATACTGGCGGTGCATTGGTATCAGTACGTTTAAGAATCGGAATGATAGGTGAATTACAGATATTGGAGTCGGTCTCTACGACCACTCCCTGGGCAATGAGCTCTTCAATTATTTCCAGTAAAGCCACTACAGCATCGGGTGGTAACTTGTATTGTCTGATTCTGGGCAAAACTACGCCTTGTTTGAGTGTAACACGGTATGGGGTAATGTGCATACAACCTACATCAGTTGGGCCTTTTGCCCACAGGTGTTCTGGTACATTTTTCAATCTGACATCAAACTCACGTATCATATAATGACCCTTGAAATCCCGCAGAAAGAGTCTGACTCCCTCCGGGGAACAGCATATTATAGCTCCTAGAGCCTTCAATGTTTTTATTCCTAACAGATTTTCTGGACATGATTTCGTAAGTAACAAGTCTGTAACACGTGATAATGGACCCACAGCCAGGGGTACTGGTTCTGATACCTCATTTACAATGGGCTGTCCTGAAAAACCAAGGGAAACATTCTGTGAGCCTGAGAGGGGTGCCCCTGGGACTTCATCATGACTGATTGTGGTGCGACTTGCCCCTGTGTCAATTAAAAACTTTCTGTCTTTTCCCAATACTTGACTATGTACATAAGGACCCTCTTGATCTACAGGAATCTCAATAAGAGGCAAGCCACCCTCCCTCTCTAGGCTGTTTCATGTATATCGTGGATAATCGGGGTAAGCGGACTGGGCATACTGGTACATCTGTTGTGAAACTTGCTGAGTTGCGGCAATGGGCTGCGGCTGTGATACCGCTACTGTCTGTGCTGTAGGTGGTGAAGCATGCATAGGCTGTGTATTCTGCATGGGCTGTATATTCTGTGAAGACTGATGCTGGTTATGATCTTGTCTAGGCGGATGCGGTCTTTCTTTAGTTTTACCTGTGGCTATGTTATGCTTCAGAACTGGGCATTCGTGTACGTAGTGACCTGGCTGCTTGCAATAATTGCATGTCCCTTTAACGGGAGCTGCGGTGTGACCTGTCTGGGTCGTACCCTTTCTGTGGCCGTCGGTTGGGACCAATTGGGCTACTAGCATTTTCATTTTCGTGTCTTTCATACGTTTCTGTTCCTGATCCTGCTCTTCTCTAATTCTGTTCTGATGATATTGTAACATTTGTAACATCTGTGATGGCGTATTGGCTTGCCATGTACTCTCGACCTTGTATACACGGTTTTTAACTGCTAACAGAGAATTCTCGACTAACTTTGATACAAAAAGATGCGGGTACGACTCGCTACTTGGTTTAAGACCACTATTAATAATGAAACATTTCTCGAATCTTGAATAGAAGTCACTAGTATCTTCGTCGGGTTTCTGTTTACAGGCTGAGATTGCATCCCAGTCTTCTTTTCTAGTTGTCAATAATCTTGGCAGAACCTGTACTATCAGACCTGGCAATGCTTTAGTTTTCTCCCCAAGGCCTACCCCTGGGACACGTTTGTTCTCTTCGTCTTCTATTTCTGTCCATACAATCTTTTTCTCTCCCACCTCCCATTCTTTTTCTTTTAGTTTCTCGTAGATGCCCGTGGGCAGCAGTACCTTTAACATTTTCGTGATATCTTCGTACGTATAATCCCCCATCAGTAACATGTCTTTAAGCTCTCTATGAAAACCTGCAGGGTCTTTATCATGGCACAGGACTAGTTTCTTCATTTCTAACAGTTCTAACTTAGTCAGAGGCGTGTGTACATACACTCGTTTCAGGTTATGATCATCACCCATAACTGGATGCACTTCTCGTAAGGGGTTCTGACTTTCAATGCCATGCCGACGTTCTATATGATACATTTTCCTTTCTGGGGGCGGGGCGGGGACATATTCGGAGCTTATGAAAGTGTCATATCTATGGCGTTGTTCTAGAATTATTTGAATTAATTTGGTGCTTAAACCTCTCCATCTATCCATGAGTAGTTCTTCTAATGTTTCGTGTAAGGGACCTGGATCAGAATGTTGATTTCTGTATTTCGTGAGGAGGTGCTGAATCATGTATACACCTGCTAATTTCTGCTCATCTGGGGAAAGGTTCAGGAATGTCTGTGCTACGGTGTCATCATTGTATATATCCGTATTGTCAGTCCATAATATGGCTGACCGGGCTAGTTCTTGTTCATCCATAGAATTGAGTACATGGTACCCTACTCGGTCTCGAAGCCTTTTATCAGTCTCCTGGAACTGATGTTCAGCAGAATTCGGGTTTGTTAAGGCAGAGAAAAGAACCCTCTTGCTTTCTGGACGGATGCCTTTCCTAAGGTAAGTTCCCTTACCTACATACGCTATAGTGTCTGTAGTCTTTTCTGGTTCTTCAGGTTCTTCTTCCCCCTCGGAGGAAGCCTTTTCTTTCTCTTCTTTGTGTAGGTCTACCACTGCTTTCCTTATTTTCCTATACATACTGGCTATGCAAGTCCCCTTGTCGTGTTTTCCTTCAGATATATTTTGACCCCACTTGCTGAGGGCATCTAATTCACCCTGATCTGTCTCGGGCCTGTCTCGTTCTCTTATTAGGCAATTTATGAAAAAACGTAATATCTGTCTTTGAACGTCAACTTTCTGATGCTCCATGGCATCCTTAATACTGTCGGGGTCTTTCCCCGTCTGAATAAACTGATATATTCTATCTAGGTACTCTTTCATTCCTGGAAACATCAGCAGGGAATCAGTAGCAGATCGTAACCGTAGTGATGCCAGTATCATTCTATCGTCTTTGCCGTGTACTGGATCATATCTGCAAACTGTAAGTTGTCCTTTGAGTATGTCGAGACGGGGTGATTTGAACGCGAAGGGACTCTGCAAGTCCCCGAGCTGTATCCTGCGTGTTAATGGCGGGGTCCGGAGACCCCCCATCGCACCTCCTGAGGCGGAAGCTTGGGCATTATCTCTCTGTGGAGTCTGTATCTGTACTTGAATTTGTCCTTTAGTAGGGTCAGGTAGACGTGGCTTCGGTATATTAACTTTAGGTATGGGAAGTGGTGGAGGTGGGGGAACAGAGGGGATCTGTTGTGGTACTGGTGGAATATGATCTTGGGGCGGGTTACCACCCCCGTCCCTGTTGTTAGGCAGGGCGCGGACAGGCAGATTGGTGTAAGCGGGTGCTACATCCTCTAGATAGGAATTCAGAAATACGTCTTTAGTAGTCCTGTGAGTTACTTTAGTTGGAACCAATGGTGACGGCAGATTTTTCGGTATTTCTGAAATGGCCTCAGGTGAACCCTCGGCCGCGAGATACATACCGTTTACGAGGTTATTTCGTGCACGGTCTATTTGCTCTGATTTTACTCGGATCCCCTCAGTAATTAATTCGTTTTCTTGGGCTTTATCTGATTCTTTAAGTCTGTTCTCTCTACGTAGTTCTTTTTCAGTACGCTTATGTGATTCCTTACGCCAAAACTCTATGGCGTCTTTCTGAGATTGTCTGGCTTTCTTTTTCCATAACGCTTCTTCTACCTTCATGATGCACTCGGCATCCCATGTTCCAGTAACTGGCCATCTGTGTCTCTCGTCTAGATGCTTAGTATAATCGGCCCATAAATCTAGATACACTATGGCATCTATGCCATGCTTGTGGTACATAAAGTTTCCAGGAGTGTCCCTAGGGGGGATAGGAATTTCTTCCTCTAGTATCCCTTTCCTAGTTCCTATCTGCTTTAACTTGTTGAAAAACGGCATCCTGTTTACTTAGTACTGAACGCTCAATCCTTGCTACTTAATACTGGATACAGCTAGTTATACAAGAACACAATAATGCACATTAAAAACAGTCACACTCATACCACGACATTAATCACATAAAAAAAAGACATTTGCGACATATATGACTACCCCCTATATCGGATGTACTGCTAAACAGCACAGATACACTGCTGAGAACAGTGCAAGAACTTGAATCATCGGATATACTGCTAAACAGTACAGATACACTGTCTAAAACAGTGCAGACCGGACTTGTGTACCCAAACCCGTCTAGATACGTCCCAGCAATGGTACTCACCGGGAAGCACGGAAACAGAAGGCCTCGGAAAACTCGACTGGACTGGACTGGACCGGACTCGACTCGACACGTGGATACTTCGGAAAACTGGTGGGCCTCTTGACACCTCGGACCTTGCTTCTTTCGGCTAGGCTCTGGTCGGGATCCTCCGCACTCCTCACCGCCTCGTCTGGGTACTTATCGCAATCTTCGTCACCTCCGTGGGCCAGAGGGAGATACAGGAAATCCTGCCGGTACGCGTAGTTTCCTTCTAACTGATGGCAGGGGACAGAGCTTGCAATGCACCAACCGGCGCGTGAGGTGGGGGAGGGGTCCCTGTTCGGGCGCCAAAATGTCGTAAATATTTAATTTACCATCTTAATTTCTATGCAGGTAAGTACTTAATCAATAATAACTCAATCGGAAAGAAAGAAAACAGAGTCCGTGGTGTTAGAGTTCTTAGGGGTTTTATTCCTTAAAAAGGAATGGTCATGACCTGGATATCTGGTTCTTACCACCACAGGGGTGTAAGAAGGGATAGAGCAATGTTTTATTGACAGTACATAGCTTATATACTTAATTTACATCATAGAAAGCAATATAGTAGGCGTAACAGCTGAGAGAAGACAAGATAACAGCATCCACGTGTTACTAGTACGTAATCAGAAGGCGTGGACTAGGCGTAGCTGGAGGTGTACTCTAGAAACGTCACAAGTAGGTGTCACATGTGGGTGGCACTTAAACAGAAATGTTGCAATGTCAGCAGAAATCAGAGGCTTGGATGCGCGCGCAGCTGCATGACGTGTGATTGGCGTGAAACTGGAGGGTGCAGGGGGCTTGATATTTACACTGACGGAAAGAGACAGAAGTCTGGCATGTCAGATCAACTTGTGCTTCTATCATATCTGGTATCTGATGTTTAGGAACTGAGCTATCTGGGCGGAAAGGTCTCTGGGGCAGAAGCTATTCTATACTGACTGTGAGTGCGTGTATAAGCGCCTGAGTGTCTGCATGAGAAGCGTGGGGGCATGGGCCTTCCATGGGAGCATGGTAACAGAGGCTATGAATTACTTGCACGGAGACAGTAAGGCCAGGCCCTTTTGCTCTACAGCTGGAGGAATGTTTACTTAAACTAGTAGGCAGGAATGCATCTTCGGAGAGGAAACAGATAACTTGAAGGTTGAATTCATTCTTGGCAGGCAGTAGGCTGAGCTAAGCGCGGTGGGCCGCGCTGGAAGTAAGGCAGAGTTCACAGGTACGGGGGCAGCCTGGGCAGCCTGGGCTGAGGCTTTCAGAGTCAGAAGGAAGAAAGAGGCTCGATGGCAGAAATTCAGGGCCTACTTTGCCAGAGCTGAAAAACATGTAAAGTACACTACAAAAAGACGTTGGCATAGCATACTTAGGAACGGACTATCCAACCCATTCAGGGTGGGTCTGAAAGAGGACATGTTAACGTTGGACGCAAATGTATTTGCGTCTTCATAGCTGGCACAGGAGGGAAGTTACATGCACTTTAACTCGTACATGGAGATGGTGGGGTACACGATAGGGAACATAACTTGACCAAAAATTTATATTTCCTCAATAACATCAGCTAATATTTCACAAGCAAGAGACAGTTAGAGGCGTACTCTACACTACATAAATGACCAATACCATGACATTGACAGGCATGAAATATTCTGATATGTTTGTGTATGGATTCTTTTTTAAATGTAGTATTAGATGGGAAGCTTTTTGAAAACTGCTGAGATTAAAACAAGTGATTCCACTTTCTTAGTACACTTTAATCGGCAGAGAACTGATTGCTATCCTTATTCACACACCGAAGCCTGTATCGAGGGCATTGACAGTGTGATGAAATCTGAATGAAAAGTCCCCTTTTTAGGTCTCGTAGAGAGACCTATTGCAGTAAAACCAGAAAATTACCTAACCAGGCGGATTTCTAACAGTTCGCGTGAATCACGCGACCACAAGCTTGAGCATTTCCCCACATGAAAGGCATCAGCCTCCCTCCCCTAATTATTCACTTCACTTTTCACGGCCACAGGCCGTGACTCGCATTTCTAATCCCCCCTGCATCAGCCTCCCACAAGCTTCCCTCCCCATGACTTCAAAGGCTCCCCCAGCCTGCCTCGCCCGGCTGGCCTCTGGCATTTCTCCTCCCCTAATTATTCACTTCACTCGGCCGTGACTCACTCACATTTCTCCTCCCACCAGCCCATCACAGCCTGCCCAGCCGTCTCTCCCTACCCCTTAACCCTGCCCATACCACCTCTCGATATTGCTGCTTGTTTTATACTTAATTCAGGTTCCCTGTCTGCACTCACTTGCTCCGCACTGTACCATGCTAGACAGCCCAGCCTGTCCGTGTACTCTGCACCCCAGTCTGTCCGTGTACTACAGCTCCACCCCAGCCTGCATAGCCTGTCCATGTACTCCAGCTGCACCCTAGCCTGTCCGTGTACTACAGCTACACCCCAGCCTGTCCGTGTACTCTGCACCCCAGCCTGTCCGTGTACTACAGCTCCACCCCAGCCTGTCCATGTACTCCAGCTGCAACCCAGCCTGTCCGTATACTACAGCTGCACCCCAGCCTGTCCGTGTACTCCAGCTACACCCCAGCCTGTCTGTGCACTCTGCACCCCAGCCTGTCCGTGTACTCCAGCTACACCCCAGCCTGCTGCCGTCTACTCCAGCTACACCCCAGCCTGTCCGTGTACTCCATCTGCACCCCAGCCTGTCCGTGTACTCCAGCTACACCCCAGCGTGTCCGTGTACTCTGCACCCCAGCCTGTCCGTGTACTCCAGCTCCACCCCAGCCTGCACAGCCTGTCCATGTACTCCAGCTGCAACCCAGCCTGTCCGTATACTCCAGCTGCACCCCAGCCTGTCCGTATACTCCAGCTACACCCCAGCCTGTCCGTGTACTCTGCACCCCAGCCTGTCCGTGTACCACAGCTCCACCCCAGCCTGCCCAGCCTGTCCATGTACTCCAGCTGCAACCCAGCTTGTCCGTATACTACAGCTGCACCCCAGCCTGTCCGTGTACTCCAGCTACACCCCAGCCTGTCCATGTACTCTGCACCCCAGCCTGTCCGTGTACTCCAGCTACACCCCAGCCTGTTTGCCGTCTACTCCATCTGCACCCCAGCCTGTCCGTGTAGTCCATCTGCACCCCAGCCTGTCCGTGTACTCCAGCTACACCCCAGCCTGTTTGCCGTCTACTCCATCTGCACCCCAGCCTGTCCGTGTAGTCCATCTGCACCCCAGCCTGTCCGTGTACTCCAGCTCCACCCCAGCCTGCACAGCCTGTCCATGTACTCCAGCGTAAAACCCAGCCGGTCCGTATACTCCAGCAGCACCCCAGCCTGTCCGTGTACTCGAGCTACAGACCCGCCTGTCCATGTACTCTGCACCCCAGCCTGTCTGTGTACTACAGCTCCACCCCAGCCTGCACAGCCTGTCCATGTACTCCAGCTGCACCCCAGCCTGTCCGTGTACTCCAGCTACACCCCAGCCTGTCCGTGTACTCTGCACCCCAGCCTGTCCGTGTACTACAGCTCCACCCCAGCCTGCCCAGCCTGTCCATGTACTCCAGCTGCAACCCAGCCTGTATGTATACTACTGCTGCACCCCAGCCTGTCCGTGTACTCCAGCTACACCCCAGCCTGTCCGTGTACTCTGCACCCCAGCTTGTCCGTGTACTCCAGCTACACCCCAGCCTGTTTGCCGTCTACTCCAGCTACACCCCAGCCTGTCCGTGTACTCCATCTGCACCCCAGCCTGTCTGTGTACTCCAGCTACACCCCAGCCTGTCTGTGTACTACAGCTCCACCCCAGCCTGTCCATGTACTCCAGTTGCAAACCAGCCTGTCCGTATACTACAGCTGCACCCCAGCCTGTCCGTGTACTCCAGCTACACCCCAGCCTGTCCATGTACTCTGCACCCCAGCCTGTCCGTGTACTCCAGCTACACCCCAGCCTGTTTGTCGTCTACACCAGCTACACCCCAGCATGTCCGTGTACTCCAGCTATACCCCAGCCTATCCGTGTACTCTGCACCCCAGCCTGTCCATGTACTACAGCTCCACCCCAGCCTGCCCAGCCTGTCCATGTACTCCAGTTGCAACCCAGCCTGTCCGTATACTACAGCTGCACCCCAACCTGTCTGTGTACTCCAGCTACACCCCAGCCTGTCCGTGTACTCTGCACCCCAGCCTGTCCGTGTACCCCAGCTACACCCCAGCCTGTTTGCCTTCTACTCCAGCTACACCCCAGCCTGTCCGTGTACTCCATCTGCACCCCAGCCTGTCTGTGTACTCCAGCTACACCCCAGCCTGTCCATGTACTCCAGCTCCACCCCAGCCTGCACAGCCTGTCCATGTACTCCCGTGTAAAACTCAGCCTGTCCGTATACTCCAGCTGCACCCCAGCCTGCCCGTGTACTCCAGCTACACCCCAGCCTGTCCGTGTACTCTGCACCCCAGCCTGTCCGTGTATTCCAGCTACACCCCAGCCTGTCTGTGTACTCTGCACCCCAGCCTGTCCGTGTACTCCAGCTCCACCCCAGCCTGCACAGCCTGTCCATGTACTCCAGCTGCAACCCAGCCTGTCCTTATACTCCAACTACACCCCAGCCTGTCCGTGTACTCTGCACCCAGCCTGTCCCTGTACTACAGCTCCACCCCAGCCTGCCTAGCCTTTCTATGTACTCCAGCTGCAACCCAGCCTGTCTGTATACTACAGCTGCACCCCAGCCTGTCCGTGTACTCCAGCCACACCCCAGCCTTTCCGTGTACTCTGCACCCCAGCCTGTCCGTGTACTCCAGCTACACCCCAGCCTGTCCGTGTAGTCTGCACCCCAGCCTGTCCATGTACTCCAGCTCCATCCCAGCCTGCACAGCCTGTCCATGTACTCCAGCATAAAACCCAGCCTGTCCGTATACTCCAACTGCACCTCAGCCTGTCTGTGTACTCCAGCTACACCCAGCCTGTCCGTGTACTCTGCACCCCAGCCTGTCCGTGTACTACAGCTCCACCCCAGCCTGCACAGCCTGTTCATGTACTCCAGCTGCACCCCAGCCTGTCCGTGTACTCCAGCTACACCGCAGCCTGTCCGTGTAGTCTGCACCCCAGCCTATCCGTGTACTACAGCTCCACCCCAGCCTGCCCAGCCTGTCCATGTACTCTAGCTGCAACCCAGCCTGTCCGTGTACTACAGCTGCACCCCAGCCTGTCTGTTTACTCCAGCTACACCCCAGCCTGTCTGTGTACTCTGCACCCCAGCCTGTCCGTGTACTCCAGCTACACCCCAGCCTGTTTGCCGTCTACTCCAGCTACACCCCAGCCTGTCCGTGTACTCCATCTGCACCCCAGCCTGTCCGCGTACTCCAGCTACACCCCAGCCTGTCCATGTACTCTGCACCCCAGCCTGTCGATGTACTCCAGCTCCACTCCAGCCTGCACAGCCTGTCCATGTACTCCAGCTGCACCCCAGCCTGACCGTGTATTCCAGCTACACCCCAGCCTGTCGGTGTACTCTGCACCCCAGCCTGTCCGTGTACTCCAGCTCCACCCCAGCCTGCACAGCCTGTCCATGTACTCCAGCTGCAACCCAGCCTGTCCGTATACTCCAGCTGCACCCCAGCCTGTCCGTGTACTTCAACTACACCCCAGCCTGTCCGTGTACTCTGCACCCCAGCCTGTCCCTGAACTACAGCTCCACCCCAGCCTGTCCAGCCTTTCCATGTACTCCAGCTGCAACCCAGCCTGTCCGTATACTACAGCTGCACCCCAGCCTGTCCGTGTACTCCAGCCACACCTCAGCCTGCCCATGTACTCTGCACCCCAGCCTGTCCGTGTACTCCAGCTACACCCCAGCCTTTCTGTGTACTCTGCACCCCAGCCTGTCTGTGTACTCCAGCTACACCCCAGCCTGTCAGTGTACTCTGCACCCCAGCCTGTCCGTGTACTCCAGCTCCATCCCAGCCTGCACAGCCTGTCCATGTACTCCAGCATAAAACCCAGCCTGTCCGTATACTCCAGCTGCACCCCAGCCTGTCTGTGTACTCCAGCTACAACCCAGCCTGTCTGTGTACTCTGCACCCCAGCCTATCCGTGTACTACAGCTCCACCCCAGCCTGCCCAGCCTGTCCATGTACTCTAGCTGCAACCCAGCCTGTCCGTATACTACAGCTGCAGCCTGTCCGTGTACTCCAGCTACACCCCAGCCTGTCGGTGTACTCTGCACCCCAGCCTGTCCGTGTACTCCAGCTACACCCCAGCCTGTTTGCCGTCTACTCCAGCTACACCCCAGCCTGTCCCTGTACTCCATCTGCACCCCAGCCTGTCCGTGTACTCCAGCTACACCCCAGCCTGTCCATGTACTCTGCACCCCAGCCTGTCGGTGTACTCCAGCTCCACCCCAGCCTGCACAGCCTGTCCATGTACTCCAGCGTAAAACCCAGCCTGTCCGTATACTCCAGCTGCACCCCAGCCTGTCCGTGTACTCCAGCTATACCCCAGCCTGTCCGTGTACTCTGCACCCCAGCCTGTCCGTGCACTACAGCTCCACCTCAGCCTGCACAGCCTGTCCATGTATTCCAGCTGCACCCCAGCCTGTCTGTGTACTACAGCTACACCCCAGCCTGTCCATGTACTCTGCACCCCAGCCTGTCCATGCGTTAAAGCTCCACCCCAGCCTGCCCAGCCTGTCCATGTACTCCAGCTGCAACCCAGCCTGTCCGTATACTACAGCTGCACCCCAGCCTGTCCGTGTACTCCAGCTACACCCCAGCCTGTTTGCCGTCTACTCCAGCTACACCCCAGCCTGTCCGTGTACTCCATCTGCACCTCAGCTTGTCCGTGTACTCCAGCTACACCCCAGCCTGTCCGTGTACTCTGCACCCCAGCCTGTCCATGTACTCCAGCTCCACCCTAGCCTGCACAGCCTGTCCATGTACTCCAGCTGCAACCCAGCCTGTCCGTATACTCCAAAATCAAAATTGACAATAGCTTGTCGCTTAAGTCCCAGATCCTTGGATTGACCCGCACTTGTTATGGCCTCCTTAAAATGCTACGTAAGTTCCTTCCCCTGCTCCCGCTGGCAGATAGGAAGGCTACGGTCCAGGCTCTTATTTGTTCAAGGCTGGACTATTCGAATGTCTTATATTTGGGTCTTCCTTAATACCTACTCCAAAGACTCCAGGTGGTCCAAAACTCGGCGGCAGGGGCGATTTTTGTCCTACATCGCCGAGCGAGAGCCTCGGATCTTTTACACTCCCTACACTGGCTGCCTTTCCGGAAGCAGATTGTTTTTAAAGCACTTACGCTGGCGCATAAGGCACTCCATGCTGTAGGAGCTGAATATATTCAAAAACGTCTTGCTTTCTACAAACCAACTAGATCCTTAAGATCGGAATCTCTCGGCCTTGCCGTTGTCCCTGCTATCAGTAAAACAAGGGTGGGGGGACGTTCCTTTAAACGCTTGCCGCCCCAGCTATAGAATACCCTTCCTCTGTCACTTCGCTGTACTTCGCACCTGCTGGCCTTCAGAAAGGGTCTGAAGACGTGGCTTTATGGACAGTAATTTGCTTGCCCTATTTCTCTTTTTTGCCTGCCCTCTGTAGTCTGTTGTGGGTTAGAAAGCGCCGGGACATTCCCCGGAGTAGCCGAGCGCTATACAAGACACCCATAACATTAACATTAACATCAACTCCAGCTGCACCCCAGCCTGTCCGTGTACTCCAGCTACACCCAGCCTGTCTGTGTACTCTGCACCCCAGCCTGTCCGTGTACTCCAGCTCCACCCCAGCCTGCCCATGTACTCCAGCTGCAACTCAACCTGTCCGTATACTACAGCTGCACCCCAGCCTGTCTGTGTACTCCAGCTATACCCCAGCCTGTCCGTGTACTCTGCACCCCAGCCTGTCCGTGTACTCCAGCTACACCCCAGCCTGTTTGCTGTCTACTCCAGCTACAACCCAGCCTGTCCGTGTACTCCATCTGCACCCCAGCCTGACCGTGTACTCCAGCTACACCCCAGCCTGTCCGTGTACTCTGCACCCCAGCCTGTCCGTGTACTCCAGCTCCACCCCAGCCTGCACAGCCTGCCAATGTACTCCAGCTGCAACCCAGCCTGTCCGTATACTCCCGCTGCACCACAGCCTGTCCGTGTACTCCAGCTACACCCCAGCCTGTCCGTGTACTCTGCACCCCAGCCTGTCCGTGTACTACTGCTCCACCCCAGCCTGCCCAGCCTGTCCATGTACTCCAGCTGTAACCCAGCCTGTCCGTATACTACAGCTGCACCCCAGCCTATCCGTGTACTCCAGCTACACCCCAGCCTGTCCGTGTACTCTGCACCCCAGCCTGTCCGTGTACTCCAGCTACACCCCAGCCTGTTTGCCGTCTACTTCAGCTACACCCCAGCCTGTCCGTGTACTCCATCTGCACCCCAGCCTGTCTGTGTACTCCAGCTGCACCCCAGCCACTCCGTGTACTCCAGCTCCACCCCAGCCTGCACAGCCTGTCCATGTACTCCAGCGTAAATCCCAGCCTGATCATGTACTCCATCTGCACCCCAGCCTGTTCGTCTACTCCAGCTACACCCCAGCCTATCCGTGTACTCCATCTGCACCCCAGCCTGTCCGTGTACTACAGCTCCACCCCAGCCTGCACAGCCTGTCCATGTACTCCAGCTGCACCTCAGCCTGTCCGTGTACTCCAGCTACATCCCAGCCTGTCTGTGTACTCTGCACCCCAGCCTGTTCGTGTACTCTAGCTCCAACCCAGCCTGCCCAGCCTGTCCATGTACTCCAGCTACACCCCAGCCTGTCTGTGTACTACAGCTACACCCCAGCCTGTCCGTGTACTCTGCACCCCAGCCTGTCCGTCTACTCCAGCTACCCCCCAGGCTGTATGTGTACTCCCTCCAGCTACACTCCAGCCTGTCCATGTACTCCATCTGCACCCCAGCCTGTCCGTGTACTCATGCTACACCCCAGCCTGTCTGTGTACTCTGCACCCCAGCCTGTCCGTGTACTCCCTCCAGCTACACCCCAGCCTATCCGTGTACTCCATCTGCACCCCAGCCTGTCCGTGTACTACAGCTCCACCCCAGCCTGCACAGCCTGTCCATGTACTCCAGGTGCACCCCAGCCTGTCCGTGTACTACAGCTACACCCCAGCCTGTCCATGTACTCTGCACTGCAGCCTGTCCGTGTACTCCAGCTCCACCCCAGCCTGCCCAGCCTGTCGATGTACTCCATCTGCAACCAAGCCTGTCCGTGTACTCCAGCTGCACCCCAACCTGTCCGTGTAGTCCAGCTACACCCCTGCCTGTCCGTGTACTCTGCACCCCAGCCTGTCCGTGTACTCCAGCTACACCCCAGCCTGTCCGTGTACTCTGCACCCCAGCCTGTCCGTGTACTCCAGCTCAGCCCCAGCCTGCCCAGCATGTCCATGTACTCCAGCTGCACCCCAGCCTGTCCGTGTACTCCAGCTGCACTCTACCGCCCTCACGCACTCTATCGCCCTCCCTCACTCTATCGTACTCCCTCACTCTATCGTACTCCCTCACTCTATCGCCCTACATCACTCTTTCGCACAACATCACTCTACCGCACAACATCACTCTATCCCCCTCTCTCCATCTATTGCACTCCCTCCCTCTATCACCCTCCCTCTATCGCCCTCCCTCTATTGCTCACCCTCTATTGCTCACCCTCTATCGCCCTCGCTCTATGATTCACACTCCCTCTCTCTATCTACCTCACTCACTCCATCTATTCAATCACCATTGCATCACTCAGCACCACCACAGCATCTCTCAGGGGCAGAACAACATCACTATACGCTGCAACAGCAACACTGAACGCCACTGCATCACTTGTCGCAAAAACAACATCACTCTGCGCCACCACAGCATCAATCTGTTAAACAATTCAACTACAAATGCATCAAAACATTTCTGTCAATGTATCTACATTTATTAAAAAATACATAACAAAAGGTAAATATTTTCAATTATGTTCTTGATAAAACATTGTAATTTGTCAGAACAATACATAGAAGACAGGCAAACACTAAACATGTACCTTTACAAATGCTATAGATGTAACATTTGCTAAATTTAGAACTATTGCCATTTGTATTACAAAAAATATTACTTTAATCTTTTTAAAAACATAAACAAACATTACAAACATTTACATTTTACACACCAAAAGCTCAAACGTATCTATTACGAGACCTATTGCATTTCCAATGCTTGTTAATGTAGGAACTAAGTGAGTTTTTGTTTCAAGTGATGTTTTTAGGTATCATATAAAAGCTGAAATATTACTTATTATCTGAAAAAAGAACATGAATCCTTTCGATAGGTGAACCTACTTTGAGAAGAGCATTTACATGTGTATGTCTGAAAATATCCAATTTATTTGTTGTTTTAGTATAATGCTCACATAGTCATAACAAAGCATGGTCCTTATGTATCAACACATTTCACATCACCGCTGAATACGTAAAACCTTAAAACCACCAGGCGCATGACCGCAAATCACTGTGGTTTGTGGATAGAAAACTATTGTGCTCAATGGCAATAAAAGGAAGATTTATAGGAGGAACGGATGACTGGAGAGAGAAAAAGCAAAAGCTGAAGGGGAGAGGAGGACGTAAAGATGACTTCACGAAAGAGAGAAAAGAGAAGTAGAGAAATATGCTGTTATGTCTATTTGTAAAGCACACTGTCACTAGCGAGAGTAACTCTCTAAGGTACACGGATCACTGACAGAATATCAGAAACAGAAAAATTGTGTGGACATAATATAATTTCAAAAATATCGACGACAAAAACAACAAGAAGGTAAGTGCAAATAGGTAAATATAGATTTACTATCCTTAACTCCACATCTGCATACCATGATGATATATATATTGTCAAAGTACATATATGCGGAGTTATCTATAGCAAAAGTTTGCTTACCTATAGAAACTTACCTTCACGATGTTTGTATTCTTGATTTTCTTGACATAATATTTTAGTCCATGGTATTTCTGTTTCCTAGAATCTGTCTAAATACCCACTAAGCAGGGGGGCATGGCCAATTCGGAGCCCGAGATGGCCGCTCGGCTTTGAGGCTCCGCGGAACAACGTGGCCTACAAACGATCTCCCAATGCATTACTTCAAATGCACTGGAGCGTACCTGGAACCCTTTGACCCCCGACTGGCATGGATTGCGGACGCTTGGCGGAGCATAGTGCTGCTTCAGTGAGGTGCTGGTGAAATCCAACATGGCGGCTCTGATACGCTGACCTGCATTGGGAGAAGCAGTCGGAAGCCAGAGGATGCTGCATGGTGCGGTGAGTCCCCGGGCAGTGTTTTTGAGCAGTGGGCGGCGCGCTATTACTTTGCCGTGCCCTCGGTATGGCGGGAGGCCCATTGGGCCTCCCGACCTCTCG
>NW_028254753.1:0-50508 GCF_964263255.1 Lissotriton vulgaris
AAAAAAAAAAAAAAAATACTCATCCAATGCCTAGCACAGTGCACACCATCGGAACAGAAGAATTAGGCACTAGTAAGCCAACAGCTCAAAAGGCTCAGAGCTCAACATGCCAGGGGACCAACAAGCACAAAACTCAAACGGAAGCACAAGTACATATAGAATGGGGAGGTCATGGCCAGGAGCAAGTGCAAGCAAAGCAATAAAAATTGCATGGTTTTATGGACAGGATTACGGATAGCACTTTGGAAATTCCATTGGAAAATCCCATATTGCATACAAGTCAAACTAAAGTAATATGGACAACTACACTACCAGTACAACTAATCAGCAATACTAACCTGGACCAACTAGGGGCGGGGAGCCCTCCGGGTTCAGGGTACGACTGAGGATGCAATGACATAAGTAAACCAGACGCCGTGTACCAAGAAAATCCCAATAACCATTCGACACCTAGCCAAGAGTCACGATTCAATCAAGAAAAGGTTGATTTCAATCAAATGGATGAGGTGTATGACTCGTGGATGGAGTCTCAAACATTCTTTGACAACAAGGAAATTCTACAAGCACTGAGCACAACGTCCACTCACAATAAACAAATTAAGAATACAAGAGAAACAGACCCTAAGCAAACCAAAGCATTCAACAAGCTAATAACTCTATCTAACGACGTGCAAGAAAAAACCCTAGCTGGCAAACATACATTCAAACAACCGATGTTAGAAACAGAAAAGGAAAACATAATTGAGATATCAAGTGGGTTGGAACAGGTAGTACAAGTACCGACGGATTCACCTAATAAAATATGCCTAGAAGCTCGACAGGAAACAACAATAGACATAGCGAGTGTGCCGGAACTGGCTGATCGAGCATCCTCAAAGGCATTTAACAAAACATGTCAATCGACTGAACTAAATTTGGAACA
This sequence comes from Lissotriton vulgaris, assembly GCF_964263255.1. NCBI lineage: Eukaryota > Metazoa > Chordata > Amphibia > Caudata > Salamandridae > Lissotriton > Lissotriton vulgaris. The sequence goes on from NW_028254753.1 coordinate 923, forward strand.
TCGAGTTGACATGGCAAGGGAAAACACAGAGCAAAACATAAAATGTTAAGCAAACACACTAAATTACAACATCAACCGGTGCCAGCAGGCTGAAAAACCCCTCAAAGGAAAACATGATCCAAATCACAATTTGGAATCCATAATAAAATTACATGGTGCTCTGGGGAAAATATTTGAAATATCCATCAAAACGCTGAATATGCAGTCCGATAAACTCAATATTCAAATAAATCTTATGAGTCTAATTGCTGAGCATATTTCAGATATAAACAAAAAACTAGTTACCGTGACAAACACACTTGCAAACTTCCAGGACCAAACTAACTTTCGGGCCCAGCGCCCAAATTGCACATGTAGCCCTATACTTGAAAAATTAAGGGACCTACCAATAATACTTAAAAACATTCTTACTGGAATGCAAACGTGCAAACCGTGAGTCAGTTATTACGGAACACCACGGCACCATTAGCACACCTGAAGAAAGAGACACTATCACCACAGAGCACCAAAGAGTCACGTTCAATGATGAAATAGTTAAAACAGAAAAGAGGATTGAAAAAACTTCCAAAAAAACACCACAACAAATAATAGACTCCAACCTGCTACAAAAGAAGGTAACAAATATAAAATCTGGAGAATTAATTGAGGTCCCAATACTACCAAAGGACCAATCCCCAGATCTGATCAAATATAGTCACCCGTTGATCACTGAAATAGACCAACAAAGGCAAGGGCAGATAAAAATTATAAACATCCAACAGTCAGTCTTAACCAAATGACAAAAAAAAACGTGCTAGAAAAGTCAGAAATCAACAATTAAAGCAGACCTGCTAACAAGCAGGCCTTGGTCAATTATTCAATTTTTAATCTTCCCAAGAACCTAAGAAAACCCCAAATCCAAATTACTAAAGAGGAAGAACGTCAGACGACCTCCATGGAAGTTCAATCCTGTGTGAAAGCACTTGTGCCAAAATTAATTACATCAGTATGCACGGAGGAGTGCGATGATGACGAACTTGTGACCCACTCGCCAGAAAGGAGTAGTGCAAACTGGAGTCTTGAGAGAGGTGACTACGAACGTCCGAGAACAAATAGAACAGCTGGGAGCACAACGGGCCAATCCCAAAACATCTGGAACAAATTAAAACAAGTAGTTCAGTCAACACAGCCGGAATATGGACAGACCACAATGGACTTAGAGAACAGTTCTAGAGGGACGGGTAAACAAGAACACCCAATGGAGGTGATAGACAAAGCCAATAATGAAAAACAAAAAGTATCCCTTGTCCAGCAAGCAACGGTCAGTCCCAGAGCAATTCCCAGCAAACGGGACACTAAAAACTTTAGGCAAGTTACAGTGAAAGTTGACAAGAGCCTGAAAGATCAGCTATTAGTCAACATAATCATGGAACATGACGGCCCAAAGATTATTGGTGGCACGGAAAAAGAAACAAGGTCGTGTCCAGTCCACCTGACGACCACCGATGAACATGCCACAATCCTTAGGTCCAGTAGTCTGAAGAGAGATAATTTGAGAGTACTCACAAAAGTAAATGAGTCTCGTGAGCATTCTGGGAAGGATCATAATAAGAATAACACAAAAAACCTACCCAACGACACAAATGTTAAAGACAAAAAAGCCGTAATGAGACGCTGGACAAATGAGCAGGTATTGACTTTCCCCCCGCAAATACATGACAAAACATTGAACACAAAAGGAAGGATGCTACTCATTCCAAATTATCAATCGCAAGGCACACAAGACTACCTGAACAGAGGAAACATCCTGCGCCTAATGGCTGAAATCCTAAGTCTACAACACATAACATCTGCTGACCTATTGGCAATAGAAGTCGTAAACTTCGGAAACAACACCGTAAAGGAAGGCACCCTAGCGACTTGGAGGAATGCAGAAATTGTCAATGACATACTATGTGAAACTACCAAATTTGATGAGTGTGGAATCACCCTCAAAGAAGACGTAACATCAGGTTACCCGTCCCCTTTCCTAATGACTGGCGTCTCAAGAGAAAAAATTTCAGCAGAAAAAAGCACCATGTACTCAGTACTGCAAGGTGCCAAGGGAGCGGAAAATTCAAAATCCGAACATCAATACAGATCAAACTGTGGAACCAGAGAGGAATGAAATTATAACCAGGGTGGTAAAACCGATCAAGCCTCCATAAAAATTCTATCTTGGAACATCGCTGGAGCAAAAGACATCTTAAGTGACCAAGGAAAAACGGAGTCCTGGGACACACATGAAAAAATTGTATTACAGGAAACATGGCTAACAGCCCCCGTCGAAGTCCCAGGTAGAAGAGGCCACCATGTTAGTGCTACCCGAACTCAGCACTATGGGCGAGCTAAGGGAGGTCTGGCTGTTTATATTTCTACGGCACTAAAAATCAAGTCCTCCCAACTATCCTTGACCACCCCAGACATGCAAATAATAAAATTGGAAATGGGTCTACCTGTCAGTACAGGTATCATTATTCTCATTAATATATACGCTCATCCAAAAACCAAAATAAAACAAGAGCTTTTCAAAAAAGTCAGCGATGTAATAGCAGAACAGCCAATGGGGGAGATAATTCTCACAGGAGATTTTAATGCCAACTTATTACACCCCCATGAAGAGGAAGTAAACATTATCACTGCTAACGAACTATGGGCAGTAGAAATGCAGGTGATCCCATTGGCGAAAAGAAACGACAAAGTGGGTCGGCAATTAATGTGGGATCTCAAACAGCTAGGTATGCGCATGTTAAACGGGAGAATACAACATGACAGACCTGCCAATTGCACCTACATTGGTCCTAGTTCAAGTTCAATTTTGGACTACACCATAGTCTCCCTTCCCTTCTTAGGGCTAACCAAGAAGTTTCAAATCATATACTCTCCTGATAGTGATCATTCGGCACAGCACATTGAAATCAGAATAACTCCTCCCCAACATCTAGAGGCTCCAATAATAGCAGGGGAAATGTCAACAATAAATCTGAAATGTTTAAGGTGGACGAGTGTCACACTACCGTAAACAGCGTTGGATGCAAAAAATCTAATGCAAACGCTCACCCCAGAAAACCAACTGACCGATAAAACATGGACCACCTTTTTGAACAAATTACCAAAGGTAGGAGTCAACATCAAAAAGACGCATAATGGAAACAACAACAGCCATCTCAGCCAGACATTACGTGCTTTGAGAAGGTGTTTGAGACAGTCCCTGAGGAAAGCACAAGGGCATAGCTCTCAATCCAATATTAGTGCTGCAGAAAGAAAAATTAGGGCACATTTTGACCTCTGAAATCCTCTTATATTTCATTACAAAAAATTTAACATGCAGACTGAAACATGCACTTTGAATACCAGCAGCAGACTTCCCTAGTGAGCAGTAGCTTTACTACAGTGATCTAATGAGCAACTAGAGTACTAACATTCAGAATTTATGGCAAATGTGTGACACATATGAATGCCTTCTTGATGGAACTACAGTGAAAAACTGAAAGTATTTCCTACTGAGGAGACTGTAGTAAATGAGGAAATTAGGAAACTTCATAACAAATAAGTCTCCCAAGATGGCCACCAGATACAAAAGGGCCCAAATGTAGCACAAATATCACCCAGATGTAGCCCAAGTATAGCCCAATGACAGAATGTCTCAAAGTGTTCTAAAGAACAACTAGAGCGCTAACAGTCTTACTTATGACAAAAGTATGGAACACCTGAAGCCATCTTGATTAAAAATAAAGTGGAAACACTTAAAATATTTAATTACTAGAGTAGTAGAGTAAGTAGTAGAGAGTAGTAGAGTAGTAGAGAGTGAGTAGTAAAGTGAGTAGTAGAGAGTAGCAGAGGGTGAGTAGTAGAGAGTGAGTAGTAGAGAGTATTGGAGAGTGAGTAGTAGAGAGTGTGTAGCAGAGAGAAAATAGTAGAGAGTAGTTGAGAGTGAGTAGTAGAGAGTAGTAGAGTAGTAGAGAGCGAGTAGTAGAGAGTGAGTAGTAGAGAGAGTAGTAGAATAGTAGAGAGTGAGTAGTAGAGAGTAGTAGAGAGCTAGTAGTGGAGAGTGAGTAGTAGAGAGCGAGTAGTAGAGAATGTGTAGTGGAGAGTGAGTAGTAGAGAGTGAGTAGTAGAGAGTGAATAGTAGAGAGTGAGTAGTAGAGAGAGAGTAGTAGAGAGTGAGTAGCAGAGAGTAGTAGAGAGTGAGTAGTAGAGTAGTAGAGAGTGAGTGGTAGAGAGTAGTAGAGAGTAGTAGAGTGAGTAGTAGAGAGTGAGTAGTAGAGAGTAGTAGCAGAGAGTAGTAGAGAGTGAGTAGTAGAGAGTGAGTAGTAGATAGTAGTAGTGAGTGAGTAGTATAGAGAGAGTAGTAGAGTGAGTAGTAGAGAGATAGCAGTAGAGAGTAGTAGAGAGCGAGTAGTAGAGAGATTGTAGTAGAGAGTATTAGTAGATAGTGAGTATTAGAGAAGTAGAGAGTGAGTAGTAGAGAGAGAGTAGTAGAGTAGTAGAGAGTGAGTAGTAGAGAGTAGTAGAGAGTGAGTAGTAGAGAGATAGTAGTAGAGAGTGAGTAGGGGAGAGATAGAAGTAGAGAGTAGTAGTAGATAGTGAGTAGTAGAGAGTAGTATAGAAGTACAGAGTGAGTAGTAGAGAGTGAGTAGTAGAGAGTAGTAGAGTAGTAGAGAGTAGTAGAGAGTGAGTAGTAGAGAAAGAGTAGTAGAGAAAGAGTAGTAGAGAGTGAGTAGTAGAGAAAGAGTAGTAGAGAGTGAGTAGTAGAGTAGTAGAGGAGTAGTCAGTCAGTGTCTGTCAGTATCAGTCAGTGTCAGTGAGTGTCAGTCAGTCAGTGTCAGTGAGTGTCAGTCAGTCAGTCAGTGTCAGTCAGTGTCAGTCAGTGTCAGTGTCAGTCAGTCAGTGTCAGTAAGTTAGTCCGTGTCAGTCAAGCAGTGTCAGTCAATCAGTGTCAGTCAGTGTCAGTCAGTCATTGTCAGTCAATCAGGGTTATAGTGTGGTTTATGGGCCTCTTTTGCATGCATGTTAAGTTAGCATGGCTTATTAAGAGTTTAAACACCATTTTACCTTTTGCTGCTTTTTGCACACAACACTGCTTAGCTGTTTTTGCTGAGTTAGCTTTCACGAAGGTCTATACATGGGAAAAGGTTTGTTTTTCGACATCTCTAGACATACATCGTGCCCCCAGTCTATACAGTGAGTGCTGAGCCGCCAAGGTTATCATAACGTGCAAGCCTGTTCATCGGCGTGTCTGTGTGGCACATTCTATACACAACATTTTGGCAGCTACAAGCCGAGTAGAATTCTGGCGCCTTTATCATAGCACACTTGCCATATTTTCAGACACTTGGAAAATTCCAGGCATGCAGAGAGACTACCCGGTCCTGATGTAATTTAAACTTACTGAGCGGACAGGTAAATGGGGTCCCCCTAACAAAGCTCAAGAGACCTTCCATAGTTTTATAATACATAGTTCCTAGATAGGGAGGGTGTTTAAACTAGGCTTTTTTTTCACCTGTTTGCACTATCATTGTAATATGATTCCTCCTTTTGTATTTTATGGAATTGTAACCATGCTGACCATATTACTGCTAATCATTTGTATGCTTATGTTGACTAAAATACTGCGCTTGAGATCACGTTGTTAAAATAAACATTTTAACCTTACTGTGTCTCTATTTTACTCCTGTCGTGGACTGGAATGGGAGTATAACAAAAGAGTGTTCTCTCTTCCCACCATTCCTGAGGTGGTCTAAGTCGCATGTTCTAGGTTGTCTAATCATTGGTTTCTTTGCTATAGGACGAGGAGATAATGTGACACTGATTGCTAGTCTGGTAGGGGATTTTGGGTACTAAGGTGAGTTCACTCCGGTCCTAAGTCTCTGTGAACAGTTCTGTGTCTGAGCAGAATCCCTGCAACATGGCACCGCCAACGAGTGTGGTCTTTTTGTGAGACACTTGAGTAGTGCTTATATCAGTCTACGACTCCCTCACTATTGTTTCCGGTTGACGGTAGTGACGGATAAAAAACCTACCTGTGGTTACATAGGTTTATTTAAGCTTGATCAATTTTAAAACGGTTTTCAGTTTGAATTACTACCAAGTTGTGCCTTTTTGTATTGCATTGTTATTCTCTAATACGGTTTCAATATGGCTGCGGTAGATAAGCCAGCACACAGTCGTGTAGCTGTGCGAAATCATTTGCAGGAATACCTCGTTTCTATGGAGGGACAGGCAGTGGTTTTTGTAGTCTCTGCTGACGTGGCGTACCCGTTTGAGTTGCATTACTCCTGGGTCACATTTCCTGCGGTTGATGCAAATTCTGGTGTTTTGCACACTTACAATCCTGCTGATGCTCCTGCAGCGTACGCTCCATATCGGACAGTGGAAATTCCTATTTCTGTTTGGCAGCATGCCGTTTGGTTTAATGGTGCCCTTCCACACATTATTACAGTGGTCAGACAAGGACCGTTGTCCATTCCAGGCACTACTTGTCCTGTTTAGGCTGCTCACACCCCGCATCCTTTGGTGGGCAGTTGACAGCTCAGCAACTGTGACCCCTATGTGCCTCTGCAATAGCAGTTATTAGGGGTTTGGTTCATTACGTTACACGCAACCTCCCGGACGGGGCCCCGGGTGGTGCAGCGCATCGAGTGGTCGATGGCAGACTTAAACTTAGTCCGGTCATGGTTATTGCGGTCATGGGCAAGCGTCCCAAGGATAAGGAAAAGATGCCTTTTTGGCTTGCCGAGAAATTTGACCAACTGGAAGCATTGTTCCCTAATACGAGTCCTGTTGAGAAACACAGGATCCTCACCGTTAGTTTGCAGAAAGACTTAGTGCCTGACGTAAATGATGTACAACTTGGGGGTTGATTTTTGCAGCAGTCTACACTAGGTGCTTTGGCACCCCGTCAATGACTGTACTGCCCTCTGTGATCAAGCGTGTTCAGGATGAACATGGACCAGAGGCGGCTGTGGAGTTGGGAATGCGGCTCGTGGGAAATGTTTGACATAGTCCGCGATCTCGTTCTTGCAAATGTCAAGGGGGATGCAGTAAGTTTCCAAGTGTCTAATGCTCTACGCGATGTCCCTGATGTCGACAAACCCCGTCAGTTACCGAAAATGATTACGGAGGCTTATAAGACCGTTGGCCGTAATAGTTTAGGTCTTAAGCCTTTCGCTAAGAAAGAAAAGCAACAGCAAACACAACCAGGGTCATCTGATAAAGATGACCGCCCGAAAGTTCAGAAACAAAATTGGAGTAAGAACAAAAAACAGGGTAAGCAGCAGCAACAGAAACAGGGTTCTCGTCCAGCTTCGCCTACACCTGCCCCTGCTGAGCGTAAATATGACTTGCGCGACAGCAGTACTATTAAGTCTCCTGATATGCTTCAGGTTCCTGAACAACATTCTCCTCGCTCTTTGCAGGAAACATCGGTAACAGCCACAGGTGGAGGAGGCGGCGGCAGAGGTCAAGGTGCCCAACAAGGCTGTGAGCAGCCCCGTAGGGCTGACGGCAAAGGCAAGAAGGACGAGACGCCCCGTCAAAGACCCCAGTTTCAGAAGAAGAAAGTTGCTGCTGTAACAGCGAGATATGCCACAGATAGTGAGAACGCAGCTTCGGAATCTGACATGGGCGCTGAAGCTGCTGTACAGCGCGGCGGAGATTACCATCATTCATGAGGCGCTGCGTCCACTACTGAGGGTGAATGCGACTGACACCTTTGTCGTAGTGGAAACAGCTGACACTAGACTGGTTCCCCCTGACAGGCTTCATAAAATTGTCCTTTTGATTGAAGTGGACATAGAACGACAATAAAAGTTTTTTGGGGGGAAAATCTAACAACTACCTATGATATTTTGTTGGCGGAGCTCGGCTGGCCCCCACCTTTTGTCTTGGCTGCTCCGCAAGGGGAGGAGGTAATCCTCCCCGCTTTCGTGCACACAGTGCAGAATGAGCAGGCTCTGCAGTTTGCAGAAGATTGGGCTAAGGCGCTTGTGCCGGCGTTGTACCGTACTCACTGTGGATGGGACAAATTATCTTCTCGACATGAAATTCCATTGCGGTCGATGCCACAGCCTCAGCCCCAATACCCCAAATGGCGTGAGGCGAAAGCCTCTGTTGCCGAAATCTTTGAAGAATTAGAATATCTAGGTGTAATTGAAACATCTGGGTCTCCGATGAATAACCCACTTTTTACTGTGACCAAGCTGGATGGTTCGTACCGTTTGGTATTGGATTACTGACACTTAAACTCACATTGTCGTACGTGTGCGGTGCAGAATACTCACAGTTCTGCTCTTGTGGATAGTCTAGTGCGTAAACGGTTCAAAACCACGCTTGACTTATCCAATAATTTTTTTACCCATAATTTGTCCTACCTTAGTAGTCAGTGGACGAGTTTTACCTGTGGTGGCAAACAACGCCAATTCCTTCGATTGGTGGTGGGCTAAAAGTATAGTCCTGGCGTTTTTGCCGCCCGTATAGTCTCTCTTCTTGAGAGGCTCGACGCAGATGCATGTTCATATGTGGATGACATTTATCTCTCAGACGACGAGTTATGGCCGCATCTGTACCGTGTTGACCGCATAATTTGCCGTTTTGCGGACTTTGGCTAAGAATTTAACTTTGCGAAATTACACATTGCAGAGTACACAGTGTTGTTCCAGGGCTACAAGCTCAACAATGAAGGTCGAGGATTGGCTTCTCACTTCCTGGAGAAATGCGCACTTTTGTGGGCTCCTACAACATTGAAGAAGCTACAATCTCTACTGGGCTTTTTGAATTTCGGACGTACATACATTCCGGAATATGCCCAGCGTATCAAGCCGCTTTATGCGTTGATACAACCTACTTTTTCCAAAGCATTCTGGGTGCCAGAACATTCAGCCATCTTGCAATCTTTGCAGGCTGACCTACTTGAATCTAAATTCTTGTCCACTCGTGATAACCACACCAACCTGGTGATAAGAATTGTGCCAGGAGCGGTGGGTTTCACGTACCTCACTTTTATTGAGGGAGACACAGTCCCTATTGTTTACAAGTCACACCTGTACACTTTGGCCGAGTTGCGGTTTTCCACTGTGGAAAAAGTTTTGACAGCAGTGCAAATGGCGATTCTTAAGGCACGTGCACTGTCGCAGGGAAAACCCATTGTGGTTGTTACTCCGTATCCTGCCTTGGAGGCAGTGACAAAGGCCAGTGTGCAAAATTCCAAGGCATTGCACCCTCGGTGGATACAATGGGCTACATCCTTGACATCCCCGAATGTAACGTTCATTTTTGATTCCTCTTTGCAGACTCAAGAGTTCTTGCAGTATAAGTTTGTTCATCTTGCTCCTATGACTATGCGCCCACTTGAGGATTTTGTTGGTATCATTTACACTGATGAAATTGCGCAAGCGGCTACGGGTTCTAGACACACGTATTCCGCGGCCTGCAAAATTGTGGTTGGTACCATGGTAGATGGTGAATTCAAGTCCGATGTCGTGCATACACAGACATTAGGGGACTGTACCGCCCAGTTGGCAGAACTACATGCTCTAATGCTTGTGTTGGAGTACGCAGACCCTAGTGTGACTACTCTTGTTGTAAGCGATTCCTACTACTGTGTACAGTCTTTCAATGACAATGTACCCTTTTGGACTCAAAATGATTATCGTGACTCCAAATGATTATCGTGACTCCAAGGGTCGCACAATAAAACATAAAATGATCTGGGTTCGAGTGGCTGAGCTCAAGGAACGACTGCCACTCGTTTTTGTAATTCATACTCTGGGTCATCAGTGCGGTGGGGTTCACGCTGTTGGTAACTGTCTCGCAGACGAGGCTGTGAAGACAGCAGTAGCAACATCTGCAGTGGCAGCAGTTACACGTTCCAAAAGTAAGATTGATGATGACATCTTGGCAGCTATTGCTGCAACTGAGAAGGGAGGTAATTATCCTAAGGGTTTCCCTTTGAAGTATTCTTATCATTTAAGTCCTGATAAAGTTCCCTATGTGAGAATTAACGACGTTGGTGACAGGTTGATTCCCAACGCAGACCACAGACAGGCTTTGATTACAGCAGCCCACGCCGGGATGGCTTCGGAGCACGCCGGCGTGTCAGCTACTGTATCTCTCCTACAACAACGATATTGATGGCGGGGTTTGTACTAACAGACGCGTGATTTTGTCCTTCAATGTGGCATTTGTCAGCAAATTAAACCTTCTTCTGCTGCATGCCCGCCCCAAACTCAGTTGGACATATCTAATCAACCACTTGCTTGTGTTTATTTGGATCACTGCGGTCCTTTCTCCTCTGATACTGTGTATAAGTATATCTTAGTTGCAGTTGACTCTTGCAGGCACTTTACCCGGGTGTGGCCTCAAAGGAGCACTGATGCTAGAACTGTCAGAAGGGATTTGCGTATCTTTGTGGGAATTCTTACATGTGGTACCCTCGGACGGGGGTCCAGCGTTTGCCTCTAAGCCCGATGCTTGAGATCCTCCACCCAAGGCCTTTTCTGTGTCTCGAAAACACGCCGAGCAAGGATGGGAGGCCGATCCTTCTCCCTCCTAGGTCCCAAGCTCTGGAACTCCCTCCCGCAATCTCTTCACTTGGAAACTCGCTACATTTACTTCCGCAAAGCCATCAAGACCTGGCTATTCAACCAGTAACTTGCCCCGGTCGCTTCCCTGAGACTTTCTCCTCCCTCTTGGTTCAGTATCTTCTAGCGCCGGGAAACCCTTTTTGGGTAGCTGTCGCGCTCAATAAGCTCAATAAATAAATAAATAAAATAAATAAGGTGTACAAGGATGCCATGGCTTAATTGGGGGTCCAGGTCAAATTTTCGGCTCCATACCGGCCTGAGGGTAATAGTGTTGTGGAGCGGATGAACCGTGATATAAAGCAATGCTTGACAGCAAAGGTTTTAGGTGCTGGCAGAGACTGGCTTACCCACCTTAATAGCGTACAACGTGCACTAAATAATCTCCCTAGAAGGTTTCTGGGTGGGCGGACCCCATACGAAATGCTCTTTGGCATCAAGATGTTTGTTCCGGACCCTGACCGTCTAGATATAGCGGCGGGAGTAGCATCCTTTGAAGTAGATGATCATTCTAATGTTTTGCATAACCTACAAAAGACCAGAGACAGTCTTGCAAAGGAACATTTGCCCTCCACATCTGAAGCTGCGTTGCATATTCCGGTAGTTGGCTGGCTACCACAAGTTGGAGACCTTGTCCGAGAGAAGATCGACAACAAAAAAGAATTTGGTCCTTCCTATCGAACTCCAGTTGCCGTGCTTGGCGTGCAGGGTACAAGAACAGTCATTTTACCTCCTCTTCCTGGGGGAAAGGGGAACAGGTGCATTTTCATTGACAATGTCAAACCACACAGGGTGGCCGATTCTCTATAGTATGACTCCTGCGGTTTTGTTTCCAGCAATGATGCGACACTCTGTTTTGGCCCCGGATCTTGCCATTTGGCCTGATGTTGTCGTTGAAATGAGTCCTCTTACAAATCCTTTACTGAATCAACCGGCTGAGGATCCTCTTAATGACACAGAATATACTTACCCAACTGACTTGTCTATGCCTGATTTGGAGACCCATGTGGCTAATCAATCCCGTTTTTCATCTGACAGTGGCTCTTCCACCTCTAACTCCCCTTCAAAAGTTTCGATATTTGCTATGTGGTTTAAGAAACATTTTTTGATTCCGCCTTGGACTTACATTTGGCTGCTGCTGATTGCAATTTTTTATTCATGTCCATAGGATTTGTTGTATATTTTTTCAGTTTTATCAATGGACACTATGTTGCGGAAAGAACTTCAATTCGAGTGGTTGATGGAACTTTGGCTCCCCACTCCTCTTCGCACATCATGAAGAGGGACCAGACATTAGTGAATATAACTGCTTAACCCGTTTTAGATGGGATAGTATGGGATGCTGTCAAGTTCCAGATTCATGGTCCCACAGAGGTTCTTAATGTTGCCAATGTGCTCAGTGTTTCTATGGGGGATGTGGTTAAACAAAGTATTCGCTCTGATGATTGGGACGTTAAAGCTGTAGAGGCTTTATTTACCGATTTGAAATATTATGCTGCTTTTGATGCTGAAGACTTACATTTGGAATCTGCAAATTATGGTGATTTGTACTGTTACCAGCATTTTGGCAATCATTTTTTGCATAAAACTAATTCGTTTAGAAATATGGTTAATTACACACAGTGGGAGCATTGTCCCGCACCAGTGGAAGGCAGCTCAAAAACGTTTTTGAAAAAGTTTCCCTATTTTACTGATTTTAATCAATCAAACCCTGATGCATTTTATTTTAAGTTAACTGAAAAATCGATTTCCAAGGTTAGACTTACCCACACTAACTTACTGTATTCCAAGTCCTTTATTGACTAGTTGGCTGTTGGGGGCTATGAATTGTGGAGAGATACTATTGATATTAAATCTGTTTGGGGTTCTAAATGTTGGCAAGTGCCATGCACTGAAGCTTTGCATTGTGCATGCCTCATCCCAAACCATATGTTGTTTCTGAATGACACTATTTCACAAACCACCTGCTTTGGATTGGCTACTTCTAAAAAATTAAATGCGCCTTCATTTCCTGATTTGGGGGAATTTACCCGTTGGAATTATTATACCAGTACTTCCTTGAGTGATTTACAAACTTTGTTTAGAAATTCCTCTTTTAATGTTTCTAGCATTAGTCCCGAAGGCTGGTTGCTATGGCAACAAAGTGCAGATTTGTGCCAGCACCATTTTCTGGGTCTGACCCCTGGCTATACAGAGGTTAGGGTTGATCCCCACTTCCAAACTCAGAATTCTGTCACCACCTATTTTGCCAGGGTTGGCTCAGACATTCATCCTTGTCGTCTGTAAAGCTGCATTTGTCCAAACTCACTTACAATGTCGATTTGAATTATTTTGTAAAAGGCCCTGCAGGTGGCAAATTGAAGAGATGAATATATGCTGCATATAATGAGATTTGGAAACTGTCACAAATTGAAGCTGCTTCAAGGCTTAGAGCTATATATCAGGCCAATTTAGAAAAAGTGCTTGCGGTGGTAGATAATAGCATTAACACCCTTTCTTGCTGAATTTACACACTAGATAATATTGTTTCATCTGTGGTTGATATTGTGCAAGAAGATGTTGTTGTGTTGTATCATGGGTAAAATCAATTGCGTTCTGTTATGCAGTTTGCCTGGACTTTGCAAATGTTAAAAAATGGCCGAGTACCATGGGATTACATGAACACAAGTTTATTATTTCTGTTTTTCAATTTGACTGTTAAACAGCAATTTATGTCAATGAAAGATGCCACGTTTTCACTTTTGCATATTAAGAAGTTAGAACCTTTGCCTTTCACTGTAGCAGAAGCAAAGTCGGCAGTGTGGCTCATACACGGATTAATAACTTTGCCTTTTTCAAATTCGAGTCCTGCATGAAACATTATGCCATAGGCAGATTTGAGCTCCTGGGTGGAGCTTATCTTCATGAAGTATGACTGACTGACTGAAGTATTTATTAGGCGCACTTATGCCGTGGCGTCTTGGCGCTGTAAGGAAGGTAAGGCTACTACTGGGTGACTAGGGCGTAGTGAAAAGACAGGTATTTAATGCCTTTCTGAAACAGGGCGGCAGATCTTAGTGTTCGGCTTGGGACATAGCGCGGAAAGAGAACTTTCAAGTCCTCGGCTCCTCCTCAAACTACTGTTTTGTGAACTAGACAGAGGGCTTTGAACTGTACTCTCTGACGGACTGGAAGCCAATGGATTTGGCGAATGGCCTTGGATGTTGGGTGGTGCTTTGGGAGGTCCAGCAGAAGTCTTGCAGCGGCATTTTGCAGACTGTAGTTTAGAAAGCTGCCTTTCACCCATTCCCAGGTACCTAGCGTTACAGTAGTCGATGCGGGAGAGAACTAGAGCACCGACCACTGTTTTCCTTAATGTGGGTGGGTCAGGGGCACTATTTTTCTAAGGGTTTGGATGGTAAAGAAGCATGCAGATGTCACTTGATTTACTTGTGCGGTGAGAGTAAGATCTTTATCTATCCAGAATCCTAGGTTTCTGACTTTTTGTGCAGGCAAGGGGCAGGTACCAGCCTCTAGAGGCCACCAAAGTTGGCTCCAGATGGAGATCTTATGTCCGAACTCAATCACTTCCGTTTTTTCGGTGTTTAGTTTTAGGAAGATCTTATTCATCCATCTCTTTATGCTTAGGAGGCAGTTTCTAAACTGTTCCGCAGTGACTTCAATCGTTTGCGTGAGTGATACCATCAATTGCGTGTGTCAACACCAATTTCAGGCCATGTACTTTTATTAGTGAGGCTAGCGGGGTCACATAAAGGTTAAAAAGGGTAGGGGAGATTGCTGAGCCCTGTGGGACCTCACACGGAAGAGAGAATTCTTCCGACTGCAGGCCTTCCCAATAGATTTGTTGGATTCTATTATCTAGAAAAGATTTAAGTAGGGTCAGGGCAGTATCTCTGACTCCTACTGATTCTAGCCTATAAATCAGGACCCCATGGTTGACAGTATCAAACACTGCCATAAGATCCAGCAGTATGGAATCTCCCATTCATGTATAGATGTTTGAGGGATGGTAAAGAAGTTTTTTTGAATGGCGAAGATTGCACCACAACACCAGATTATTCATTAACATGGAGAAATCTTCAGTTGCACAGCTCTTGTAATGTGCTTGCACCAAATTTAGCGTGTGTTCTGAAGGGTACTCCAGTTCCAGCCATTACACCAACATTTATATTGCTTGCTAATGGTAGTTATTTGTTATTAAATAATGAAGAGTGTTGTGGGATGCACGCTTGTGTTGCTTATATTGTTACCTTTTCCCAGCGTGTAACTTGCTGCAAGAATGTGTTGTTTTCTTCTCCACATGGTAGGCTTGATGTTTCCATCTGGCCCTCGATTCCGACCTTGAAAGCAGAGTTCAACAAGATGAGCAGAATAAGAGCTCTTTTGTCCCAGAAGGAAGTGCCCCTTACATCTGCGCGTGGGACATTCGTCCTTCACGTTGCAAATACTCGCACTCAGGTAAATGCCTTGTTATACACAGACCTGCCCCTGCATTTCGGTGCTTTGATTCACACTATCTTGAATGCCTCGTCGACTAGCGGCCTGGCACACTTTTTTAAAGTAGTATGCTCTGGCCTTGTGACCTCATTTCAAACTATATTCGGTGTGATCCCTGCATTTTTTCATTCGACTTTTCGAGTGTCTTTGGTGGGTTCCCCTTGCTCCTGGCTTTAGGCGCCGGCATTCTGCTCTTGTTTTGTCTACTACAAAATGGATGCACAGTTTGTGCCTCAAGACGCTCTGTCCCGGCTGCTCTAGCTTCGTAACCGGATGCTAGAATACTATGGATCGCTGTCTTTGGCGACTCTAAGTGTGACATACGATTTGACTTTCCGGTTCTCTTTCTTCACTTGTGTGCAGCCTGTTTTCCATTGCCTGGATTGCGATTAATCTCGTAGTTGCTCATGAAATAGATAGTTCTAGTACCAGAATTATGGCCTGCGCAGCGGCACATGGGGTTCTTGGCAATTGGGATATTTGGACTGTGGCCAATTACTTTCTGAATCACAGTTATCTTGAAATAAGCCCAAGTTGTCCTCTGATGGTAATAGAGGCTCCGGCAATTTAAGGAACACGTATGTTCTTTCCCTTTACTTAATTGGATGGCTGAAATGTCCATGGATGAGAACAACGACTTCCTATTGGAGGCAGTTGCGACATATGGTGCTTACACGTTGTTGGACTGAAGTACGTAATTTTTTTTTGCTTCATAGACACGTGCTATACTCGTGAATATTTTTGGGGTCTTTAAGTCTTCATTTTTTCCTGACATATTTGTGGTCCTTTTTACATGCCATGGCCACATATGATTGTTTTCTCTATTTTGGGTTCTTGATATTTCGTTCCTTATTTTCAAATTTGGCCACATTTCTGAACTTGGTTCTGTCTCACTTGAACTTGAACTCTGCATTCTATGACATTTGCCCTGAGTGATGTGTGTTCCCCGAACATGGGGGGGGTGGGTGTAGTGTGGTTTATGGGCCTCTTTTGCGTGCATGTTTAGTTAGCATGGCTTATTAGGAGTTTAAACGCTTTTTTACCTTTTGCTGCTTTTTGTACACAACACTGCTTAGCTGTTTTTGCAGAGCTAGCTTTCACGAAGGTCTATACATGGGAAAAGGTTTGTTTTTTGACATCTCTAAACATACATCATGCCCCCAGTCTGTACAGTGAGTGCTGAGCCACTAAGGTTGTCATAACGTGCAAGCCTATTTATCGGCGTGTCCGGGTAACACATTCTAGACACAACATTTTGGCAGCTGCAAGCCGAGTAGGATTCTGGCGCCTTTATCATAGCACACTTGCCATATTTTCAGACACTTGGAAGATTCCAGGCATGCAGAGAGACTACCCGGTCCTGATGTTATTTACACTTACTGAGTGGACAGGTAAATGGGGTCCCCCTAACAAAGCTCAAGAGACCTTCTACAGTTTTATAATACATAGTTCCTAGATAGGGAGGGTGTTTAAACTAGGCACTTTTATCACCTGTTTGCACTATCATTGTAATATGATTCATCCTTTTGTATTTTATGGAATTGTAACCATGCTGACCATATTACTGTTAATCATATGTATGCTTATGTTGACTAAAATACTGCGCTTGAGATCACGTCGTTAAAATAAACATTTTAACCTTACCGTGTCTCTATTTTTCTCTTGTCGTGGATTGGTATGAGAGTATAACAAAAGAGTGTTCTCACTTCCCACCATTCCTGAGATGGTCCTAAGTCGCATGTTCTAGGTTGTCTAATCATTGGTTTCTTTGCTATAGGACGAGGAGATAATGTGACACTGATTGCTAGTCTGGTAGGGGATTTGGGGTACTGAGGTGAGGTTTTGGCACACCCTAATCCACTGAGGTCCTAAGTCTCTGTGCACAGTTCTGAGTCTGAGCAGAATCCCTGCAACAGTGTCAGTCAGTGTCAGTCAGTCAGTGTCAGTCAATCAGTGTCAGTCAGTGTCAGTCAGTCAGTGTCAGTTAGTCAGTGTCAGCTAGAGCAGCTCTGCTGAGCTGGTTCTCTGGATCTGAAGCAGCTCTGCTGACCTGGTTCTCTGGCTCTAAAGCAGCTCTGCTGACCTGGTTTTCTCCCTCTAAAGCAGGTCTGCTGACCTGGTTCTCTGGCTCTAGAGCAGCTCTGCTGACCTAGTTCTTAGGCTATAGAGCAGCTCTGCTGATCTGGTTCTCTGGCTCTACCACAGCTCTGCTGACCTGGTTCTCTGGCTCTAAAGCAGCTCTGCTGACCCAGTTCTATGGCTCTAAAGCAGTTCTGCTGACATGGTTCTCTGGCTCTAGAGCAGCTCTGCTGATGTGGTTCTCTCCCTCTAGAGCAGCTCTGCCGATGTGGTTCTCCCCCTCTAAAGCAGCTCTACTGACCTGGTTTCTCTGGTTCTCTGGCTTTACAGCAACTCTGCTGACCTGGTTCTCTGGCTCTAGAGCAGCTCTGCTGGCCTGGTTCTTAGGCTCTAGAGCAGCTCTGCTGACCTGGTTCTCTGGCTCTAAAGCAGCTCTTCTGACCTGGTTCTCTACCTCTAAAGCAGCTCTGCTGACCTGGTTTCTCTGGCTTTACAGCAGTTCTGCTGACCTGGTTCCCTGGTTCGAGCAGCCCTGCTGACCTGGTCCCTTGGCTCTAAAGCAGCTCTGCTGACCTGGTTCTCTCCATCTAAAGCAGCTCTGCTGACCTGGTTCTCTCCCTCTAAAGCAGCTCTACTGACCTGGTTTCTCTGGTTCTACAGCAGCTCTGATGACCTGGTTCTCTGGCTCTAGAGCAGCTCTGCTGACCTGGTTCTCTCCCGCTAAAGCAGCTCTACTGACCTGGTTTCTCTGGCTCTACAGCAGCTCTGCTGACCTGGTTCTCTGGCTCTAGAGCTGCTCTGCTGACCTGGTTCTTAGGCTCTAGAGCAGCTCTGCTGACCCGGTACTCTGGCTGTAAAGCAGCTCTGCTGATCTGGTTCTATGGCTCTAAAGCAGCTCTGCTGTCCTGGTTCTCTGGTTCTTGAGCAGCTCTGCTGACCTGGGTCTCTGGCTCTAAAGCAGCTCTTCTGACCTGGTTCTCTCCCTCTAAATCAGCTCTGCTGACCTGGTTCTCTGGCTCTAAAGCAGCTCTGCTGACCTGTTTCTCTCCCTCTAAAGCAGCTCAGCTGGCCTGGTTTCTCTGGCTCTAGAGCAGCTCTGCTGACCTGGTTCTCTGGCTCTAAAGCAGCTCTGCTGACCTGGTTCTCTCCCTCTAAAGCAGCTCTGCTGGCCTGGTTCTCTGCCTCTAAAACAGCTTTGCTGACCAGGTTCTCTGGCTCTAAAGCAGCTCTGCTGACCTGGTTCTATGGCTCTAAAGCAGCTCTGCTGACCTGGTTCTCTGGCTCTAGAGCAGCTCTGCTGACCTGGTTCTCTGGCTCTAAAGCAGCTCTGCTGACCTGGTTCTCTCCCTCTAAAGAGCTCTGCTGACCAGGTTCTCTGGATCTAAAGCAGTTCTGCTGACCTGGTTCTCTTCCTCTAAAGCAACCCTGCTGACCTGGTTTCTCTGGCTCTACAGCAGTTCTGCTGACTTGGTTTTTGGCCTCTAGAGCAGCTCTGCTGACCTGAGTCTCTGGTTCTAGAGCAGCTCTGCTAACTTGCTTCTTAGCCCCTAGAGCAGCTCTGCTGACCTGGTTATCTGCCTCTACAATGGCTCTGCTGACCTGGTTCTCTGGCTCTAAAGCAGCTTGCTGACTTGGTTTCTCTGGCTTTACAGCAGCTCTGCTGACCTGGTTCTATGGCTCTAAAGCAGCTCTGCTGACCTGTTCTATGGCTCTAAAGCAGCTCTGTCCACTCCTACAATCATCCTGACAGAAGCATGTCCTTATCTAATCACTCTGCTGAAACATAAGTGCTTATAAACTTATCCTGCTGTTAACTGATAGCACTCTAGGAACCTATTCACTGTCTATGCACTTGCAGAATGAATCAGGCATTGAGACAAGCAGTGTTACATTCAAATGTGCACAATGTATGCGGTCCCTTAAACCCTTGCAGACTACTGAGCCAGTCCTGCAAAAGTCCAAGTAATAGTCATGCTTGTCTGGAATCACACTGTGAGTCTGTGTCCACTCCTACAATCATCCTGACAGAAGCATGTCCTTATCTAATCACTCTGCTGAAACATAAGCTCTTATAAACTTATCCTGCTGTCAACTACTAGCACTCTAAGAACCCAGTCACTGTCTATGCACTTGCAGAATAACTCGGGCATTGAGACAAGCAGTGGTAAGTCAAATGTGCACAATGTATGAGGTCCCTTAACCCCTTGCAGACTACTGAGTCAGTCCTGCAAAAGTCCAGGTAATAGTCATACTTGTCTGGAATCACACTGTGAATCTGTGTCCACTCCTACAATCATCCTGACAGAAGCATGTCCTTATCTAATCACTCCTCTGAAATATAAGTGCTTCTAAACTTTTCCTGCTGTCAACTCCCAGCACTCTATGAACCCAGTCACTGTCTATGCACTTGCAGAATGACTCAGGCATTGAGACAATACGTAAGCACTTATAAATTAACTGAGCACTCTGTTTGCAGCACTGTCATCATTCTAGTTACTAGTGATGTTCTTATAGAATGACCAGGCACCAACACAAGTACATGTACAATATTCTGTGCACAATCCCTACAAACCTCTAAGCAGATACATACTACTGGTACACTCCACTAAATACTGAAGTAGTACTCATGCAGCCTAGGATACCTCCTGTCAGTCTCATGCAGTTCGTCAATCAGCCATCCAGCACTATGTTCTTATTGTATCACTCTGCCAATACCTCAGCACTTATGGGGCAGATTTACAAGCCCCCTGTGCCACCAGTACGTCACTTTTTGTGACGTAGTGATGGCGCTGGGGACTCCTCCATATTTACAAGGAGAGGAAAAGCCACCCTGCATGGCTTTTCCTCTCCTTGAAAATATGACCCATTCAAACGCAGCACTTTGCGTTGAAGGGGCGTTCCATGGGTGTTGCTGTGTCTGTTCCCACAAAACACCCATGGAATAACACATCTCAAGACTTACGAGAAAGTGTAAATCTGTAGATATGTGTGAACGGTGCACCACCCTAGAGGTGGTGCAGCGAGGCACAACAAGGAGAAATGTTTTCATTTCTCCTCGTTTTTTCCTTTTTCAATGCATGCTGCACAGCACACAATGAAGAAGGAAAACGCCTTTAGTGATTGTTTTTGTGCAGGAAGTAGTCCCTTCCTGCACAAAAACAATCTCCCCACGACACAGATATCCTTGCACCATGGCGCAAGGGTGCCTGTGTCACTGCATGGCTGCAGTTTGTGTGCTAGTGCAGAGGGAGCACAGAATTGCGACATATTCATGTAAATATGTCACATCCCTGTGCTTTAGAAGTTTCGCAGCGCGGTACAGCTAAACGGCTTGCAGTGTCAAGCTGCAGCACTTCCTCATAGATCTGCCCCTATAAATTCACCATACAGTACTAATGCATTCTTTCAGTCAATCATGCTCTACACATACATTCAACCAAACTTTCAGACATTACCATGCAATTATAGTTCTTTTTTTAAACCAGATAAGGTAGTTCTGAACTTTTTTTTTCTTCTGTTTTTTGTTTTCTATTTTTTTGTTTTTTAACAATTTTGTACTTTTGATGTTTTTTTTCCAAATTGAACAAAAAAGGAACTAAGTAAACAGTTAGCTTTTGGAATTCAACATGATTCCAAAAACAAAAAAATAAAATAAATTTTCATTTGTGGTTTCGTTGAGCTGCACAAATAGCGTCCACTGACTGTTCACCATAACAGATGATGATCAGTGCTGCTGCAGAAAAGCTAATTCTGGGCGAATGTCTACTGGTGGTGCTGAAGTGGACGCTCGGAGGTGCTAGCAATGCCTGGTGGTGGATTTTTTGCTGCACGCCTAATTTCTTCTCGTTCCAGATTCTTCGGGTGAATGGTGCGCAGATGTTTATACATACTTGCTGTTCCACAGGAGTACTTCATGTCACTAACTCGTGACAGGATCCTGTCACACAGCAAGCATGTGTCTTTTCTTGCATTGACCTTTTTTTCTCCGGCAGGAAAGGTGAAAAATTTCCATACCACTGATTCAGGCCTCTGCTTGGGTGGATCTTCCTCCAAGATATCTTCATCTGAAGAATGATGAGGAGCTTGCGAACCAGATGCCATTTCTCCAATGCAATTTTTTAAAAACACCCAAAAAATTCCAAAACCAGCTCTGGAAGAAGAAATGTCTTTCATCAACTGCTCCAAACAGAATAATTAAAATGGGTGGAGTCCTTCAATAGTTACAGTGGGAATTGTTATGAACTAATCAAATCTTTTTCTTTGAGGTCACATGGGATCCGCGCACCGTGCGCTCACGAAGTGCGCACCCAACGCGACTTCACGAAAATATATTGAAAAATAATATAAGTTTATTACAAGTAGAAATATATTATTTTTATGAATACCTTAGATAATCTTTTGCCCTAATATGTACATTAAAGACACGTACATATAATTTTAGAACATAAAAAATTTCACGGGAGACACGCACCCAGCGCGCCCCAGCACGTATATGACGTCAGGTGGGGCCCACCACTGTGCAAGCGTTGCGTACCGTAATACGCATGTGTCGCGAATGCGTGGGGGCAGGAGTCGTAGACCGGTCGCATACCAGTTGTGCACACCACGTAACATTGTATATATATATGACGTAACTGAAAAAAACACACACTCGTCGCTCACCATACGTGGATTCTTCACAACTTTTCCAAAATGGCAGCTAGAATACACGGACCCGCTGCGGTAGGTATGCTTTAGGTGCACAACTCCCAAAAAATTTGGAAAAAAATATATGAAAAGAAAATTATATAAATATATTAAAATACAAAAAAATGAAATTATTAAAAATATTTCAGTTTTAAATTTAGTTCATTTTTTTTTGCAATTTTCCCAAAAATATTTAATGTTGTTTAATAAATAAAATATTTATAAATAAACAGTTAAACAACTGTAGAAATTCAGTACAAAAAATAGGTATAACTACTACTGCACTTAATAATTAGCATTTAAAAAACCTTTCAAATTCACTGAAAAAATTAATAGGTTTCAGAGACGTTATAGTTAGAAATTAGCATTTAAAAAACCTTTGAAATTCACTGAAATTCACTGAAAAAACCATACATTTAAGAGACGTTATAGTTAGGAATTAGCATTTAAAAAACCTTTGAAATTCACAGAAAAAAACGTAGGTTTCATGAGTGTTATAGTTAGCTGGACATTTCACTCGTAGAAAACCATAGAAATTCCTCCGTTATAGCTAGTTCTGCTAACTATAACTCATGCGCCCACAATGCACTGCTGATGATGTCACATATTACATCATTCATGACATGGTCAGTGACATCATTGATGACATCATCCAGTGAATGTGGTTTTGTTTGAAATTTAAATATCTATTAAATATATATATATTGCATAAGTGAGTAGGATGACTTCATAAGTAAATAGGATGTGTGCTGGTGTGTAATGTCGATATAGGTGCATAAGTATATTTGATAGTGTTCTATTGATCATTGACAGCATGTATGAGTGAATCTATAGGTAAGTGATTAGATGTGTGTATAGATCTAGGAATCACTGAGTGGGTTTTTAGAAACTTGCATTGGTGTGTCAATGGATTAAAATATGGTACTCTATTTTACAGTGAGTGATGAAAGGTTATACTAGTGCAGAGTTCTTCAATCTGTGGGGCGCGCACCCCCCGGGGGGCGCATCATCATCTCAGGGGGGCGCGCACTCCACCCTAAAATCTTACCTTTGTTCATCTCGCTGTCACGCCTTGCAAGTCTTCACCCATTTCAAATGGTGTTTCTTTTTCTTGTAGAGCTCAGGAAACAGAGGGTTGGAGGGGGGAGGGAGGGTTAAATTGACGAGGCACTACGTGCCGTGCTTTTGTTATGTTAAGAGCAGATGCAACTGTCACAGGAGGGGGTTAAATAGTATAGCTGAAATGCTTCAGCTGCAGTGGGAGGCAGGGAGTCTCTCTCCTCTGCTAAAACCGAAAGCAAACGAACAGGCAGTCCTGTTCTTTGCGTTCTATTTCATAGCAGAGGAGACTCCTTGCCTCCCACTGCAGCTGAAGCATTTCAGCTTTACGAATTAATGACAGTGCTTAATTTGTAAAACAAAAAAGTGCTGGTGTTAAAGATTTTTCAGAAGAACGTGGTCATTCCTATCAAAGGACGAGGTAGTGAATACTAAGGCTGTGTTGTGTTGATTTCACCTCATGCCTCTCGCATTCACCACCAGAACTCCCTGCCCCTTTACCTCACACTTTCACATTCATTGTCCTCCTGTTTAAAAGGTCGGGCACAGCCATAGACGGTTTTGGCCACAGAGCTCATTCATCTGTGGGGTGAACTGGTGGCTCAAATGGGTGTTTAAGAAGCTCCCTCGGTTAATCATGCGTGAAGACTTTCAGCACTTCTACTGAGGTGGTAGTCTGACCTGTCAAGTTAGTTTCTTATGTTGCAGTAGTTTAAGAAAACGCACTCACCTTTTTGTAAAATTCATAAACCGTGCAGGCTTTCGGTACATAGACAAGTATTATGTAGAACGGCACCCCTGTGAGATGAATAGGAGTCACGGGGGAGACCTTCTAGGTAAGTAATAACTTATGTAGAACTATGCTAATGTCCCAATCCTGTGGAACTGAAATACCTTTTAGATACCTGTGCCGTCATTAAGTGCAACTTAAGATGTTTGCCGCAAGGTAAATTAGCATACCATAGATTTTTTTTTGTCTTCGCGAAGCATCAACTATATGAATTAATCCTGGATCTAAAAAGCTAGATATACTACTGCACCAAATAATGAGAAAAATCAAGAAGGTAAAATACCTACATAAGACCAGTTCAACTACCACCAATTCATCACGGTGAACAATAGCACAGTAAAGTTTCCACAATCAACATATTGGAAATTAAGTTGAAACACAGTAGAAGACTGGTAGGAAAGAAAAAACAAGCATTGGCATAACCAATAGGTCTCGCCTTTGGGACCTTATAAGTGTTTAGCCATGTAACAGTTGATGTTGCTGCAACACGGATATTGTGCTGCATAACTAAATACTTATAAGGTCCCAAAAGCAAGACCTATTGGCTATGCCAATGCTTGTTGTATTTTCTCTCTTACTTGAGATCAAATTATGTTAAGAAAAAATAAGTGCTAGTACCTAAAATAAGTGTTGGTGGGTCCTAGCGGCAAACACTGGCTTGAAATTAAGGCTGCAATACTTTAAATGGGACAGAACTGGTAAGTCGCTATAAAACCTTATATATTCAAGTGCGAAGTGCCTGCCCTGTTCAAAAGCAAGCAATCCTTTTAATGAACTGATTTTCAATATATCAGGCACTGTTCAGCAGAAGTACATTACTCTACGTGGGAACAGATACTTCAAAACATAACTAATTTTAGTGGCACAGCACTGACAGCAGCAATATATGAAACGAAGAGTATGTTACTTACCAGCAGAACAGCAACTCTTCTTTCTTGTACTTTTGGGGGGCCGTACATAAGCACCTGATGTATGTTTCTAGCCTCATCTGTTTTTAACCCACACCAGTGCTTATTCATGTATAAATTAGCAGCCTAAATAAGGTTTGAAGTGTGAGGATCGCTGCTGATGGCGAGCATGAGAGTGAAAGGGAAAGATCAACTAAGTGGGATAGAACAGAAAAGAGAGGAATGGAATACGAGGCAGAGTGTGATAGAGATGAAATGAAGGAGAGAATTAGACAGAGAGATGGCTCTGTTTTTCTATGCAGCGTAAAATGTCAAAACGTGCTGTAGCAACCGCTATGTAAAAGCAAAATAACAACAATGCATTCTCTAATTTCATGCCCTGAAGGTACTGAAACCCTACGCTGCTGTCAATAACATGCTAAGTTACTTCAAGTGTCTGGGAATGCACCCTGCATTCAGGCAACTCGCTTCTCATTCTCGCCCTTCACTTTCAAGCTCACCCTTCACTCACAACGATCACATTGCACTCACACTCACCCCATGCACTCACACCATTCACCCGCTCACCCTGCACTCACATTGATCACTCTGCACTCACAATGCACTTGCCCAGTTCACCCTCACCCTGCAGTCGTGCAAGCACACCACTCAACCTGCACTCATATGGCACTTCACTCAACTGTCGCCCTCACTGCTTAATCTGCAGTCTCACTGAAATAGGCCCATCACTAACCTTCCATTCATTCGTTCCACTCTGCACTTACATCAGCATCCAAATTCATATGGTCACCTCACGCACCCTGCAGTCACTTCTCTTACCGTACTCTCAAATTATTGCATGGCTAACCGTGCACTCACATGGGCCCTTCAGCCACCCACACAGCGTAGAGGTTTAAAAAAGGTTGAACATTATTTGCCGGATATGGCCCGGGGTATGCGCGTGGCGGTCGATTATGTAGTGTACCAGATTCCAGAAATTTCTGTCAGGTGTTGGGGGGCCCAACATCTAAAAAAATTCAGCTGGGGGGGCTCGACTTCCAAAAGTTTGAAGACCTCTGTACTAGTGTATGATGAGGTGTATCTGATTGTCACGTGGATGATGTTGGGGGCAAGACGGTGCTGTGCGATGTCACAGATTTGCACTGCGACCCACTGGGGAACAATTGTGTAAATAATCAACGGTGAGATGTCATGGCGAGCTACCTGGGGAATACTCATGAACCACAAAGACCACAATGCCATGAGAGGGGCTATGCCCACAAGGGCGGTGACTTTTTACTTTGAAATGTGATGTTTGAAAAGAGACTGTTGCCTTTCACCAGTGCAAGCCAATAGCCCATGAGGAAGTGCTCATGCACAAAACGCGTCGGGCTGGATCTTATTTTTGCGAGGCAGCACTTTGTTAATCTGTCATGGCAACATCTACTAAAGATGGCATAGCTAATCCTTACCTGCTGTGGGACCTTCTTCAAAAGGCAACTTTTGGTTTGGATGTTTAGCGGCTGGCCTGAGTCGCCGAAGGAGTCCCCGCAGTTTGTCAGTCCAGTGGCAGCGGTAAATCACGAGTCTGCGAATGGAGCAGGAGCTATGTTGGGGGCAAGACGGTGCTGTGCGATGTCACAGTTTTGCACTGCGACCCACTGGGGAACAATTGTGTAAATAATCAACGGTGAGATGGCATGGCGACCTACCTGGTGAATACTCATGAACCACAAGGACCACAATGCCCTGAGAGAGGCTACGCCCACAAGGGCGGTGACTTTTTACTTCGAAATGTGGTGTTTGAAAAGAGACTGTTGCCTTTCACCATTGTGAGCCAGCAGCCCATGAGGAAGTGCTCCTGCACGAAACGCGTTGGGCTAGATGTTATTTTTGTGAGGCAGCGCTTTGTTCATCTGTCACGGTAACCTCCAATAAAGATGGTATAGCTAATCCTTACCTGCTGTGGGCCCTTCTTCAACAGGTAACTTTTGGTTTTGATATATATATATATATATATATATATATCCAAGCTCACTGCTCCAAGTTACGGGGGCACTCTCACAGCGGGTGCAAGTCAAGGCGCGTCAGAGCTTCGCGCTTCAAACATAAAAGCTCACTCCCTCCCGGTCCCGGGTGGAAAATAACGACAGCACTCGTGGGAATTTCGTTATTGGCAGCTTTACTCGCACAACAGACGCGTTTCGGAAGCAACGCTCCCTTCCTCAATGTTTACATCGAAATGCGCGTACTGGCGCCATTTTATTTCAACATTACAAACAACACGTGTTGGTGGGTGTAGAGAGAGGACTGACGCAAGAGCGCCATCTTGCTAGTACAAACAATCCCTGTATTAGCATAGATGAAAATAAAAACACATTATTTTAGTGAGTATTAAACAATTATAAAACTCCTCATGTTTTGTAACGAGGAGTAACCTTCGAGTTGCCACAAGCCGATCCACGGCAAGATCACTGTCCATTACCCACTGCACTAAGGAGAGGGTTACTTGCCGATCCACGGCATAATTATGTTGTTAAACTCCTCGTTACAAAACATGAGGAGTTTTATAATTGTTTAATACTCACTAAAATAATGTGTTTTTATTTTCATCTATGCTAATACAGGGATTGTTTGTACTAGCAAGATGGCGCTCTTGCGTCAGTCCTCTCTCTACACCCACCAACACGTGTTGTTTGTAATGTTGAAATAAAATGGCGCCAGTACGCGCATTTCGATGTAAACATTGAGGAAGGGAGCGTTGCTTCCGAAACGCGTCTGTTGTGCGAGTAAAGCTGCCAATAACGAAATTCCCACGAGTGCTGTCGTTATTTTCCACCCGGGACCGGGAGGGAGTGAGCTTTTATATATATATATATATATATATATATATATATATATATATATTCACTGAAAAAACCATAGGTTATAGACCATATATAGTTAGGAATTAGCATTTACAAAACCTTCATTTACTCGCACAAAACCATAGAAATTCGCATATATAGTTAGTTGCAATAACTATATATCGCGCACCCACAATCTACTGCTGATGATGTCACATATTACATCATTCATGACATGGTCAGTGACATCACTGATGACATCTTACATGACATCACTGATGACATCACTGATGACATCTCAAATTACATCACTGATGACATCACTGATGACTTCTTAAATGACATCACTGATGACATCACTGATGACATCATTCATGTGATAATACGATGAAGCTCTTCAGACTCTAATATAACCTTAGATACAATCAGTGTAAACAGACACTCACAGACTGTCACTCATCCATGGAGTTAATCACACACCTAGTCAGTCATGCAAAGTAGCAATCACACCTCCATTTCCTCAACTATACAGTTATACACACCTTACTAATTCAAACATATTCTAACACATATTTACTCTCTTATACAATCTCTCATACAAGTTCACAATGCTTCATAAAGCCACTCTCACATTCACTGGCTCTTATGCTCAGTTATTTATATATGTCAACTCTCACATGGACTGTGTTTTACATATGTACTTACTTTGACATGTAGCACTGAGATAGCCATTCACTCACCAATACACTTATGCACACAGTCAACCACCCATGCAGCTGTTTCCACATGCACTTTTGAACCCATACATCTAGTGAATCAACTGCTCACACATCTTTGCACAGAGTCATACACCTCCCAGCCACTCATACACATACTCAGTCTCCCATACAAATACTTGGGCAACCAATGAATATCCCATATAGTTACTCATATAGCTACTGATTAACACATTCAGCAGTTTACAGAACAACAGACATAATGATGCACAAATTAAGACAGTTTAGTCACTAACCCATGCACTCAGTGAGACACATTTAATCACTCTCTCATACAGTCAGTCATGCACCTACTAAATTCTTCATCCAGACACTTATACATCCACTCATTCTTCAATATGTAAGACATATTTAAACACACAGTCACTGGATGATGTCATCAGTGATGTCATCAGTGATGTCACTGACCATGTCATGAATGATGTAATATGTGACCTCATCAGCAGTGGATTGCGGGTGCGCGATATATAGTTATTGCAACTAACTATATATGCGAATTTCTATGGTTTTGTGCGAGTAAATTAAAGTTTTGTAAATGCTAATTCCGAACTATATATGGTCTATAACCTATGGTTTTTTCATTGAATTTCAATGGTTTTTTAATAGCAAATATGAAAAGCTGTAAAATATCAAGTATGTGGTAGGTAAAAACATTTTCGTATTTATGCACGCTGATGTGCTTTGAACGCTGCCCCACCCCCCTCCTCTTTTCTTTTAAAAATTGGAAGAAACAAAAAGTATTCCCTTCCATAAATAACCCAAGACTTTTATTTTGTTATGGCAAGGAAACGAAATAGAGAATAAACTATAGTTGGTTACCATGGGGTTTAAAGAAGGGATGGTTCTTCAGCAGATTAGATATTTTCCCAGACCCTCATTCTCCAATGTGATGAACTAGGCTAAAATTCTTCTGGTGCCTGCACCCTGTCACAGAATATCACCCAAAAACATGGAATCTCCCAAACACCAGATTGAGTTGAACCCCACAGTAAGCCTTATTTCTTCAGGGCCTCAGAATTTCTTTTGCTTTGCTCATGGAAATTGTGGGATATAGGAGAGATAAGGTGTCACCATTAAGAAAGGGTAGTATTTAAATTTGCATATCAATTATGTTAAACCTTTTAGACATATGATATGCTAGCTTGAACTTATGCTTTACATTTGAAGCCGAATTCAACAGCTTAAGTAAGTAGGTTTTCGTAGTTGTAACTTTAAAGGGTGATCTAGCAAGCTGTAAAGATTTTCTAAAACAGTGGTGCGTATTTAGTTTTTTAATGTACATGTTTATGAAACGATTACACAAATGAAACATTTGTGAGTTTTAAATTTCCGGAGAAGTATAATTCACCAATAGCTTTCTCAGTAGATGTTTTTCCATTAACAATCCCAGTTCTATCACCCGCCCAGGATATCACTACTGTTAGTTGTCATTGTTGCTTCTGTTTTAATAAAAAATGTTTTAAGGTGTTTACTGTTTTTGTTGCGATGTATATATTTATAAGTTATTAAAGTGGTATAATCCTACTAATTTTTTATCGATTATTGCTTTTTGAGATATTCCCTGTCTACAAACAGAGAAGAATAGGAATATTCTGTCTCCCTTTGCAGATAGTGAAGGATAGGTAATGCAGACTTTTGTCCCCCGTTGTAATCCGTCATGCCTGTTTTTCTCCACACTGATTGATTGATTGGCTGGACATTTATTGTTCAAGGAATATTTCTTTCGAGGTATTCTCTGTTTGCAAATAACGTGGAATAGAAATATTCTGTCTAGTCTTTGCAAGTAGTGAAGGGTGGGTAATGCGGACCTTTGTCCCCCGTTGTAATCTGTCATGCCCATCTACTCCCCACTGATTAATAAACTAGTTCCACCCGGACCATTTATTAGAGGTTCAACCGGAGGGTACCCCTAATAAAGAAGACATATGTAAAATACGAAGTAATCACTGTATCCTGTTAAACAGAAACTTTAGCATGAAACACACTTGAAAAGGAAGGGAAAGAAATCGAACAAAATCAGTAGGCCACTGACGAGTTTTTGACTTCGCTAGAAATAAGAAACATGAAAGTGGTGAGAGAAGCCAAGCTTGACGTTACGGCAGCCACGAGGTAGCTAGGCTCCGCCACCCCCCCACTGCTCCAAGCATGTCTGTCCCACCGCCCGCCACGCCCAATAACGGTAGCATGAAATAGATACAAATCAGCAGATACCTACCCCCATTCCGGAAACTCCCGAAGTGCAACAGGTTCGCGGCTATGCCCATCCGGAAGACGAGGCCTTCGGCACGTGTAGGGCGAGTCCTGCTGGCAGCCGTCGGCCGGGGAGGTCGTCGCGTAAGGTGGGCCAGGAGAGGAGCCGAGGCCGACGGGATCCCTTGTCCCATCCTCTTCTTTTTTCAATAATGGCTACGACAACGGGGGGGATGTCTTGCACATGCCACCAACCCCCCCCTCCCCTCATATCTCCTGGTCTGGCCCCGGCTTGGTATGAGCTCCCCGTTCGGTCCTGAAGCGACGCCCTGCAGGCCACGGGGGAGATCTTGCCTCTGCCTCCGACCCCCCCCCTCTTATCGCCTGGTCCGGACATCACGGATATCAACGCCAGGTGTCGGCGTGGGGTGCGCTGGGAGGGAGAGGCGGCGCGAACGAGCCTCTCCCACCCCCCCAGGTGGGGGCCCCTCAGCTGCACCCCCAACGCTCCACTCACCCAACAAAAGGTCTCGTCCACTATTGCGAGGCAATGATGCTCTGCTCACCCAGCGGGGGTCTCGTCCACTGTTGCGGTGCAACGGCGCTTCTGAGTTCAGCTAGAAAATGAGTCCTGCGTCCAGAAACGTTCACCTCGACTTTGAAGATTCTATAAGAGCCAAGGGGCCCCCGATCTCCGCAGACACCCCCGATGGGGAATAACTGCCATGATCACCCACGGAACGACCACGACGTAGCCGCGGGACGTCGGCGCACTCATGACGGCGCCGGCCTCAGTCTTGAAATGACCAAAATCCTGAAAGACTACCAACTTGATCAGTTCCGGTGGGACACCAGTATGACCCGGTAGGAGAGATTGTTGCCTCCCACCCCACTTTGACTGATGGTTCATGTCGCCAGTCCCCTCTGCTACCCTTCAACGAAAACTTTTGGACTGCCGAAAAAGGTCCCGGTCCAACCACGAGTTGGTGGAGACATTTTGACTATACTTGGACCTTCCTGACTTCACCCAAAATGGCGCCGGTACAAATGAAACTCTCAACTCCTTGTTGTGCCCCGATTGCTCAGCCTTGATATCATGAGATATGTATGCAGTTTTTAGCACATTAATTGATATGGGATAAGACTGATTATATGTTCGGACAATGAATTGATCCGGGATGGGTATTGATTATACGTTCGAACAATGAATTGACATGGGACGGGTACTGATTACAGGTTCGGACAATGAATTGATATTAAGTTCTAATGCATCATTGATTACTGTATTTATTGAAGGTTCGAATTGTCGACACTTTTGGTACTTGCTCACAATGAATTATCGATATGATTTTGTTGCACTTGTCGCACTTTTTACTATGAAATCAACGACCACTGACTCTGTTATGTTTTCCACAAATAAATACCACCCCCCCCCCCCATTTACAGTTCCAGCCTGCTCCGTGGCCGGCCCACGGGGTTGTAGGCCCGTATTTGTGCACCAACATTTTTATTAAAGGTTTTTGAAAAAGCAAACGTAGTTGTAACGCGTAGATTGGTAAGTTTCGAATAAATGGCCACTGTTTCCGATATATAAAAAAAAAATAAAAAGCAGGTGAAATGAAGCAGCTCGATTAGTTAAGGGTTAAAAAGTATAGTACGCAGAAACATTGCAAATATGAATGGTCCAGGTTTGTTGTAATTTATGTTAAAAAGCGGCGACTGTTGAAAATGGCAATGTATATGTACATAAGCGGCGTTCATTTGTGTTCACCATACCCCTTGCTGTAAACAGAACGAATACCGCGAAACACTCACAGCATTATCCCGCCAGCATAGACCTATGCACGCACGCAAACGACAGCCATTTTTAGGCACCATGGCCTCTCTGCCCGTTTGTTAAACCCCCAGCACCCCTCCCGCGCACACAACTCATGCATCGACCATAAAGCCCTCTCCCTCTGCGTGACCCTCATGAGAAATAAAACTCTGTTCTTGTGTTCCTGCTTCCAGCGCCCGTCTCTTTATTTGGTAACCGTTCAAGATGGGAACTAAGTGGCGTCTTGTGCCAGCAGCCTGGGCATCGGTTGTAATCTGGGCTGAACTTTCCTCAGCACGGGGTGTGATTCTCAGGGAAGAGCAGCGCATATGGTAGGAGGTTTATGGCCCATGCATGAGAGAGAGAGCGTGGGTGACCAGTGCATGGGGGAGATGCTTGCGAGGGTGGTGAGCCATGCTGAGGATCGGCGGCGTGCAGAGAGTGGGTCTGGTCAAGGCATCTAAAATGGCTGCCGTGCACGACAAAAGTGTGGCATTGGAAAAAAAGCAAGATGGCGCAGACAATGTTTATCAATACGAATTAATTTATAACAATTATTTTTAACAATATATTTACTCGCAGTGTCAAAATGGCAGTCAACACTTCCTGATTTCCTTCGAATCGAACGTTAACAGACGTCACGATCGGCGGCGTGCAGAGAGTGGGTCTGGTCAAGGCATCTAAAATGCCTGCCGTGCACGACAAAAGTGTGCCATTGGAAAAAAAGCAAGATGGCGCAGACAATGTTTATCAATACGGATTAATTTATAACAATTATTTTTAACAATATATTTACTCGCAGTGTCAAAATGGCGGTCAACACTTCCTGATTTCCTTCGAATCGAACGTTAACAGACGTCATGCAGCAAAAAAAAAAAAAAAAAAACTCTCACGCGCAGCCGCTGGAAGACAAGTATCAACATATATGAGCCTCCTCAACCACCCTCAGAAAACATAGGGGGTCAGGATACGTCTCCCGTACCCCCTTATACCCATTTCTCACATTGTTTTTCCTCCATCTTGTAATTTAATTAAAACGAAACACAAAATGGCGAATTCCCGTTTCGCGTCCCGATTCACTACCCGGTTCGCGAACCGGAAAGCGCTTCTACCGCAAAAAATCAATTTTTTTTATTTGCCCCACGGGACCCTTTAATAACCCCAACATCATTCCTAGGGGGTCAAGAGAGGTCTACCTTGCCCCCTTTCATTAAATTCCCCCTTCATTTTTCTCCTCTTCTTGTCTCTCGATCCTACTGAGAGACAAGATGGCGGCCGCACCGGACTGTTTAGAATGTTGACAGACACCGGAGAGCCAATCAGCTTCGCTTTGCAAAGCTCCGTAACCCGAAAAGTTCGCGAACCGGAGCGCTACCCGGGACGCTGTCACAGATATATCTGTTTTTTAAAACGTTCATTTCTCAAAATCCACTGGAGCACATATATTGAGACCCAGCAAAGGCACATCGGGCTAACAGTCCCTACAATTTTGCCAAGTTTCGTACAAATCCATTCAGCCGTTCGAGCTAAAAGTGAGGCCAAACGCCCTATGGAAAAATGAATGGGAAAAACGCGTTTTGGGACCCCCCTTTTTTCTCGGCCTACCCTTGACGAAACCCCCCAAATTTTCAGGGGCTGATCAAAAACAAAATGTGCCATTTTCCTGAAAATTTCAGCCGATTCCGTCCACAAACGCCAAAGTTATTAGACATAGAATTTTCAAAAGTTCCATAGAGAAAAAGTCCTAACTATATATACCTACTGGCGACCGCCACTTAACCCCCCTGGGAGACCCATAATATCTGCGATTGGCAGTGCAACAGAAAATGTATCACGATATATAGATTTCTTTTTGCAGGAATGGGTAAAGAGTTTGGACTCATATATCAGGGATACAACTGATTTTATTTGTAAATTGTCCCAATTGGAATGGAAAAGTGAGTACCTGTTGATGACATTAGACATTTGCTCCCTGTATACTTCGATTAGGCATTCTGATGGGTTGAAGGCTGTACAATTTTACCTTGACAAACGCCCCCCACAACATGCAAACCATACTAGAATGCTCATGGGAATGCTGATCACCTGCCTAGAGCAGAATTTCTTCACATTTGATGGCCAGATTTACCAGCAACTAAGGGGTGTGGCCATGGGATCCTGCTTCTCCCCCAGCTTTGCGTGTTTACACATGGGGCTGTGGGAGGAGCAGGTTCTCATGGGGCAGCACAGAAATACGGCCGAGCAACACATTGTTCTCTATCTGAGATACATTGACGATCTCTTCCTCATATGGAGGGGCTCTCAAGAGAGTGCAAGGGCCTTTATTGATAATTTAAATGTGAACAAACTGAACTTACAATTCACCTCTTCCATCAGTGATGTATCTGTGAACTTTCTTGATGTTGAGGTATATGTTGAGCACGGACTTATTCAAACTAAATTGCACAGAAAAATAACAGCAGGCAACACCGTGCTGCACGCCTCCAGTAACCACCCCTGCCACCTCATTCGTAGCATCCCCTACGGGGAAATGCTACGCCTCAAGAGAATCTGTAGCACTGAAAGAGAATGCACTCTTGCACAGAGCCTCAGCAAGAAACGATTCCTAGAGAGGGGGTATGGCAACAATATTGTTGATGAAGCAATTAAAAAAACTACTAAGTTCACAAGACAGCAAACTCTAGAGCATCTTCCAGTCTCTACCATAGAGCAAGGTGAAACACAATGCAGGGCCATTATCACCTACAGTCAGCAGCATGCCGAAATCCGCAGAATATTCACAAGAAATTGGAATCTAATACAGGGGGATCCTGTTATAGGCGGGTTGGTAAAAGGGAGACCTGAAATTACCTTTAGAAAGTCACCTTCACTAGGCAGTGCCCTGGTTAGTAACACTCTTGAGGTCCCAAAGAAGTGGTGGGAGAAAATTACAGGTTTTAAGAAATGCCAAACTTGCAAGGCCTGTAAACATGCAATAAATAAAACCCACTATCAAAGTCCTTTTCAGGAAAAGCCTACTACGATAAAACAAAAGTTAGGATGTAAAACTGAATTCGTAGTCTACATTCTGTTATGTCCATGTGGTCTACAGTATGTCGGCAGCACTCGGCTGCCGGCACACAAACGCATCCTACAACATCTAAGAGCCATCACGGGGAAGGACCAATCCTATCCCGTTGCCAGACACTTTGAAAGTTTACACAACAGCAATCCAGACCTTTTACAGTATTACCTGATAGACTCAGTCCTGCCCCTCAAACGAGGAGGGGACAGAGATGGCAAGTTGCGCCTCCTGGAAACGCGCTATATATTAGAGCTTAATAGCAAGCAGCCAGGAGGGCTCAACAGTAGTGAGGACCTCTACACATGCTTATGAAACAACATCAAGGGTCCACTACTAGTTGTGATACATGTATGCATATTTTAAATACTGATTCGAAAACCTGAAAATCTAAAATTTTGTCTATTATGATTTTGTTGATTTCTGACACTAGCACTTTATACACTATTTAAATACAACCCTATAGGAGTTTCCATATTTTGTGCATTATTCATACTTCTTACTATGGATGATTGACAGATATTTTTCGCTCACTTTGGGCAAGATAACAAATCACAGTGTAATGTTTACATCCAATTTTTCCCTGACTTATGTGCAATACCAACATAATAATGAATTCCATACTGGCTTTTAGACAACACAATTTTATTGTTCTAAATGAAATGGTTTTTATAACAGTTTTCCTTTTTAATTTTTTAAGGAAATTAACAATATTTATGCTATGTATATATATTAACTTCATATTTATGACGTGTATATATATTTATGTCTTTTAAGAAAAACGACTTTTTCTAGATATAGACTATATTATATTTATGTGTTTGCATATTTTGCACATTAATACGACCTTCGCACTACAATTTAGTGTGGGAAGCAGGGATCCTTTTGAATGTTTCAAAATAGGGCACTATGCCCAACATTACTTCCTGTATTGCTACTGTGACTTTAAGAATGTATGACTGTGCACTGGTCACATGACCACCCAAACTATATATGTCACCTCCTATTTTCCTTGCATGACATGTGATCAAGCCTCGGCTGAGGCGAAACGCGTCATGACGACTGGTGGGCTGCACATTCACAATAAATTGCACTGAAACTGGAAAACGCGCTTATCTGGTGGCTTTATTCTCCTTTTCCGAGTTGGTTCGTATGCATCGTTTGGACTCTGGAAACTCGTAGAAAATATATATATATATATATATATATTTTTTTTATTTTTTTATTTTTTTTATTTTATTTAAAGAAACCCGCCAGCGGCCACAATTAAGAAACCATCCCCCCAACAAAGCCAAAGAGGAGGACGAGGCGAGGGAAGAGGCACAAGGGGAGGTTCTCAGGCAACAACTACCCCGATGGTAACATGGAGTGCTTCCAACCGAAGGAGAAGATAACTCAAATGGAAGACAATAATATCATCAACTTGTCAAAAAGAACTCTGTCAGGGGATGAAATTAGGTACTGAAGAAAGGTTTAAGCTTTTGCCCGGCAAGTGAATTCAATCTTGTGGATACAAAAATAGACTTGTTCAGATACATCGGAAAACTGAAATTTAAAAAGATTTTCCTCCAACATCCGAAAAATGTGGACGTGGGAACACATTTAGATTCTACCACGGAGGAATCCACGGATGAGACTTCAGAAGATACTCTTTTGAATGTTTTGCTGACTCCGACACAAGAACTCCAGAACAAGGAGTCACATTTGGAGGATGTCAATTATGTATCTACATTACAAGTGAGGGACCCAAGCAATCTGAAAAAGAAATCTAGAAAACTGACCAATGCGTCCCATGATGCAATCGATGATTTTAATGAAGCTGTAACGGCAGACCTGGATAAAATGGCAAGTGACAAAATGGACATAAGGACTTCCAACATCACAAGAAGGGAATGGGAAGCGATCAAATCTCTCAAAAATGACAAAACGATTGAGATAAAGCCTTCGGACAAAGGTGGGAATATTGTTATTTTCAGTAAGGAGAATTACGAACAAGAAGCACTAAGGCAATTAAAAGACACTGAGTGCTATATCACTGTAAAGAAAGAACAATATGTAAAAAGTACCATAGAATATCAGACACTATTAAATGAGTGGAAAGAAGATGGTATGCTCAGTACAGATGAATATACTTTTCTCCATTGTGAATTTCCAGTATTAACCACCTTTTATCACTTGCCAAAGATTCACAAAAATGCCAAAAAGACCACCAGGGAGACCGATTGTATCGGCAATCGGCAGCCTTCTAGAGAATACTTCTCGCTTCATTGACTCTTATCTTGCCCTTATTGTGAAGGATTTATCTCATATGTGAGGGACACACAAGATTTCCTTCGCATAATGGACAGCATCTCATGGGAACAAAACATGCTTTTAATAACACTAGATGTTGTTAATCTATACACGTATAGATCATGAAAGTGGACTGAGAGCGACAAAGTGGTTCCTGGATAGGAAACATGATAAATTCCAGACACATAGTGGCATGTTATTATGTATGATGAGATTCTGTTTGTATAACAATTTTTTCCTTTTTTCCGGCCAACTGTACAAACAAATAAGGGGTACTTCTATGGGCTCGTGCTTCTCCCCAGGTACGCAAACCTGTTCGTGGGCTGGTGGGAGAGGCACGAGGCATGGGGAGGTACCAATGAAATGTGGAGTGAAAGAATTTTTAATGTGGACAAGATATATAGATGATCTTTTTATTGTTTGGCGTGGTGGTAGAACCTCGGCGGAGAAATACGTCTCCACCCTGAACAATAATGATCTTAATCTAAGATTCACCAGCACCATCAGTGAAACGAATGTATGTTATCTTGACTTGGAGGTATTTGTGGAGAATGATAGTCTCCATACTCGACTATATAGAAAACCGACGGTGGGCAATGCCGTGTTACACGCGGCAAGCCACCATCCTAGGAGTCTGATCAAGAACGTACCATATGGTGAATATCTGCGCCTCAAAAGAAACTGTTCAGCTGAAAAAGATTTCCAAGATGCGAAAAAAGATGCGAGTAATAGGTTCCTAGCGAGGGGCTATTCAAAGTGCATTTTGCAACAGGCAGCTGTAAAAGCATCAGCAATAAATAGTGGTGCAAGAGGCGCAGACAGAAAATGATCAAGTGAGAATGAGCACCACATTTAACACCAAATCAGGTGATCTAGTCCACACCTTCAAGAAAAACTGGCACATTTTACACACAGACAAAATCTTGAAGAAATATTTGTCAGATAGGCCGATGATAACTTATCAACGATGCCAGTCCCTATCAGACCATTTAATCCACAGCCACTTCTCTCCGCAAATTGAATCCCCGGCCGTAAACAGCATAAAGGGGTTCTTTCCGTGCCTGCGCTGCAAAGCCTGTAAGTATAGCAAAAAATTCAAAGAGTATCCAGGAAGAACGGGAGATGAGAAACAGAATAGGAGAATTACTAAACATCTTAACTGCAACTCTGATTATACGATCTATTGTTTAGAGTGCCCATGCAAGAAACGTTACATAGGTAGCACTATCAACCCCACAAAACTGCGTATCCTAGAACATATGAGAGCTATCGCGAATAAGGATAAATCCTATCCGGAAGCTCGTCATTTTTGCCGAATTCCATCGAAGCAATAGGGATCTCCTCAGTTTCTATTGTATAGATCAAATCAAACGCTTAGAACGCGGTGGGGACAGGGAAAAGGCACTCCGCATCGCAGAATCTAGGTACATCATGGACCTAAAAAACAATGACACCGTGGGGTCTTAATAATGATGAGGAGATGTGGTTGCACCTGTAGATGAAGATGAGTTGCTCTCCAATGGTTCAGAACTGAAAAATAGTAACAGAAAGTGCTATTACTATACTTAAAAACTCCTAAAATGTAACATTGTATATATATATATATTTTTATCAAGTAGTAGTAGGATTCGAGCCCATACAGGGCGAAACAACGAGTTCAATAACAAGCTGTGAAGTCCCTTTTGTTTTTTTAAAATACACTTAGGGGATACACCCCATTACAGTATAAACAGGAATCTAGAAAAATCTATCTTCAAACATATGATGATGGGACTTTTTTAATACTTGATTGATTTAATGAAATGAGGTGTGCACGTTAATAATGAAATGTTCGTTGCTGTCAATGTTTTTAAATTTGCACTAGAGCACTTTATATTCGCCATGATAACCAATGCAATGTATGTGTAACACTACACTTGAAAATGGCCACCACTTTCACTAAGATTTACCATCGTCTATGTTATTGGCAAATGAAAAGCTTGGTGGGGTTTAAAATAGCGATCATTCCTATGCACAAACTGACACTGACGAAGCTTTTACAGCGAAATGCGTCTGTCGAGGGTGAAGGGGGTTTGAAATAAATAATTCTGCAACTGGATACCCGTGTGCTTGCCGTTTATCAACTGGACTTGTTGATTTGTGCTGATATATATATATATATATATATATATTTATATATATATATATATATATATATATATAACCTACTGGTGGTCGCCAGTAGGTAGTTATAGTTAGGACCTATTATCCATAGGAAATCCGCAAGATTCTATTTGGAATAACTTTGGCGTTGGTTGATGAATCTTCGCGAACTTTTCAAAACTAATGGCCAGCTCCGGTCCGCTCCTATCCTGAAAGTCTCAGGGTGATTCGTGAAGCGGGGGCAGAGAAAAAAGGGGGGCCCAAAACGTCTTTTCCCCATGCAATTTTTCATAGGACCTTTTGTTGCTGCTACAGCCCGAACTGCTGAACGGAATTACACCAAATTTGGCAAAGAGGTATTCCTCAGTTCAGACTTGTGCCTTTTGCTTACATGGTGTTAATCTGTTCAATAGTTCCTGAGAAAATTACAATTAAAAGTACATATATATCTATGGGCGCAGTGAGTCCCCGTACCATAAGCGCACCGTGAGCGTACTCTCCCGATCACGCGCTGAATGCTAATTGGCTGTCAAGTGGTTGTCAACATTCAAAACCAGGAAGTGTTGGCAGCCATTTTGTGCCTCGGTGGAAGCGAGGCTGAAGAAATCAGTGGAACAAGTTTGCACAATGTATAAAGTGGGCAGGGTAGACATACTTTGACCCTCTAGACCTGCTTAGGGGGCCCACAAATGTTTTTTTGTGGCAAGAGCGCGTAGGGTGCACAGACTCTGCCGTAAAAAAAAATAGTATTTTTATATTAAGCCCCCGGAGGGCCAAACCCCGGGGGCAAAATTATTAAATTTTATGGGGGGGCCAGAGGGGCCCCCCAGCCCCGGGGACCGTCCTCCCTGGGGCTACAAAAAAAATTATTGGGGGGGCTCCAAGGCCCCCCGAAGCCCTGGGGACCACCACCCCCTGGGGCTTTATGTATTGTGGGAGGGGGCTGCGTGACCCCCCTCCTGGAGCACTCGAGAGCCCTGGGGACCACCACCCCCCAGGGCCGGCTCCTGCAGTATCGTGGGGTGCCCACCCCCGGGACACTGCTGTTTGCTATGGGAGGGCAGGAGCCGAGGCTCCCGCCCTCCCATAGCAAACTTGGTTTGGATTTTGAAAGAGAGAAACCTGCTCTCTCTTTCAAAATTAAAACCATATTGCTTTTCCACATGGGGATCTGCATGTTAGCAGTGCCGGCTCCCGAAGGACGCGGCGAGCCGGCTGGGACCGTGGGGGCATTGGGGCTTCCCCCACGGTCCCAAACACCCTACAGGTTAGAAGTAGCAACACGTGTACACCAGAAGTCGCACTAAGCGCCGCACTGGGTGTGCGACTTCTAATTTTACCGTAAAAGAATTGCTCCTATCAGTAATTTCTAATATCCCCGGGGACCCCATCCCCTGGGGCTTATAAACAATGTTGGGGACTGTGGGGGGAACCCCAATGCCCCCACGGTCCCACCGGCCCCCTGCTCTCTCTTTCAAAATACAAACCAAGTTTGCTATGGGAGGGCGGGAGCCACAAGACTCCCGCCCTCTCATAGAAAACAGCACCGCCCCGGGAAACTGCAGGAGCCGGCCCTGGGGGGTGGCCGTTCCCAGGGCCCTCGAGGGCTCCAGGCTGGAGGCCATGCAGTCGCACTCCCACAATGCAGAAAGCCCCGGGGGTGGTGGTCCCCGGGGCTTGGGCGGGTCGTTGAAGCCCCCCACCTCTAATTTTGCAGAGGGGGGCCTTGGAGCCCCCCCAACTATTTATTTTATAGCCCGGGGGGGGGGTGGCTCTCACTCTTGCATAGCAAACAGCAATGTTGAAAAAATCTTCCGGTAAGATGACAAAGGATTTTGATGTCCATTTTTGCCGTTTTTGTTGTAGTTTGCTGTCGTTAAAGCAACAACAATTTTAACGCCGTCTTTGTAAATATGCCCCTAAGTTTTGTGATGTTGTCAATCCCGTCTCCCATTTAAATAGGCACGAAGTA
The DNA here is from genome assembly GCF_964263255.1 of Lissotriton vulgaris. Classification (NCBI taxonomy): domain Eukaryota; kingdom Metazoa; phylum Chordata; class Amphibia; order Caudata; family Salamandridae; genus Lissotriton; species Lissotriton vulgaris. Next base: position 42,614 of record NW_028254753.1, read on the forward strand.
TTTATTGAAGTGCATTGTGAATCGTGAAGCAACACTGTCTAATTGTGCTTGATAAAAAACTGAAGGAGTTGTGTACTTCTTTTTGCTCGTAATGTGCATGGGGCAGATTTACAAGTTCATTGCGTTACTATTGCATCACTTTTAAGATGCTCGTCTGCAGTGTACCTGCAGTGTGCCTGATACATTCCACCTCTCTTATAGGCCCGCGTTCAGGAGGTGTCTGTACGGAAGTGCCTACTGCATCAGATTTACAGTATGGACCAAGAGGTCTTTAAAATGATTCAGAGATGAGATAGAATTAGGTGAGAGATCAAGTCATTATGCAGGACAATATTCTTTGGGTCTTATTTACAAGCCCCTTGCGCCACTTTTCCGTTACTTGTCCCATGTTAAAAGTGACGCAAAAGTGGCGAAAAGGACTTGTAAATGAGCATCTTTATTTCGAACGCATTTAATCGGAGGCATTGTGTATCTAGGCCGCTCTGCTTACCTTCTGTAAACACTGTGGCAAACAGAGTTCCCAACTTGAACTCAGCTTTGGTTGTACACTGCAGACTGTATTAAATTCAGCCTTGATTTGTTTTATCGGCAGAGTGGACAGCAGCGTCCATAACTTTAAAAGAGAAAGAGAAACGATGTGAGAGAGAGTGAGAGAGAGGAAGAGAATAAAAAATGACATTAAAACTGTGAGAGAGAGAAAGTTATAGATGGAGTAGTTAATACTGGAGAAAATCTTCGTAGCTCACCTTTTTGCCTCCGTTGTGTGTCCAATCACGTGGCGGTTCATAGTGCATTCTCTAGTTTAGTGATTTGAAAGATAGTATAGAGTTAGTAATAGCAGAGTAAATACAATTGCACAAGTATATTTTTACTTTTTACTTTATGTCTTTGTAACAACGTTCATGCATTCTGCGATAATGCATAGCCATCGTAACAACGTCTGAGAAGGCTGCTTCGACACTTGGCGCACCCTCTTTGAATCACACCAATGGCACAAGGAGAGCAAAGAAGCTTGTTTCCCAAACAACAAGCTTTGGAGGTGTTTGGGGGTGATGCCAATTTGTGAAACACAACCTGTAAGATAAAAAAGGAAGTTAACATTGTGTGTCATTTCTTTATCAAAGGAGAGAGGAAGTGAGAGAGTGACTGAAAAGAATATTCGCAGCTCATCTTTCTGTCACCAGTGTGTTTTTCACCATGTGCCAGGACATAATGCACCCTGAAGCTCTACATCTAAAACATAGTAAAAGAAAGATGTTTTGATTGGTAATTGTTACTATCTTAATGTGGAGTAGAATTACATTGCCCTTTCACACACCTTCCCTCCTGCATTTTAAAACAACTATTTGTACAGTTCCAACTTGTTTAATAGGCTTTGATTCTTGAACAATTACTATAGTAGTAATGTTTTTATCCGGTTGTGAAAGCCAGTGGTGCGAAGTGATACACGTGGTTTCGATCATGACGAGCGTCGGACATTTGACCGATTATAAAAACGTTCCTGCTATGGGAAAAAAATATATAAATGCAATAAGATACGGTATATAGGACTGTGTACGCCTAAATCCCTGCGTCGCCTTTTTGTATCCATTCTGCTGCACCCCATCGACTCCCTCCGATGCGCACCCAGGCCTCATTGCTCACCATTTCGTGGACAGGACACCTTCTACATCATGCAGTCCTGCTCTGCCACCAAGAAGTCTGACATATGGTGCTGAGTCTTGATATGGTTATGGGAAAGGACATCATTGTGCACCCATCATCATTGCAGGTTCCTCACCCGCTCAGTCCTTGCGGTACCACTAACTCAGTGACCAAAGAGGCCATGCACGTGGTAGTGGGCCCCCCTGTTTGATAGTTCGGGCCTACATGAGCCGTCTGAACCACTAGGAAGGGGCATCACAGTGCTTGCGATGGGAGCAACTCTAAAATAGCGTAGAGCACATGCACCCGTCTTTTTTACTGGTAGGGTCACGTGTGTAGTGACGCATGTGCTGGATGGGTGTGGTGTATACCAGGCATCAGGAAGTGTGTGTGTGCCGTTCTGACAACTAGACCTGGAACTACGAAATCAGTGCAATGGAAATCTGGGCAATGTTGCGTTTTTGTTTTTTCCTGAAAGCGTAAGCGGAGTGGGCTGGACTGACGTATGCCAGTGCTGCGCAAGGCTCTGAACAGTGATTCCGGAGCTATGGGCATGGTTCCATCGTGAGGTATATGAGAAATCAAGTAATTTGGATGTACGTTTTGTAGTGCTGACGTCACCCGGGTCTTAAACGCAAATGTGTCATTATATCTGTAAAGTTCTATAACATGGGCAACATGGAAGGTTCGGGGTATCACTGACTCTATATTCATTCATAGTTGCGTACATAAAAGATGGTGGACCTGACGCATTTCTGTGGTTATGAATGTTTGTTGTACATTCAGTGGAGTATTGTAGCTGTAGTAATACAGGGCTGTGAAAGGTTTCCGTTGCAGTTTTTGGCACATGAATGGCAGATTATATATATACGTATGTGGTCATTCAGGTATACTGTTGAACTTGGTGCTGGAAATCAGTGTTCGAGGCTCGGAGTTGCTTCCACATCCTGTTATTGTAGAGTATTGACGTAATCTACGCGTGCCTGAAAATGTACTGTAAATACGGTGCTCATGTATATTGCTGATATAGTCTTGGGTTGATTTTGCGCTATATAAATATGCTAAACCCACACTTACTGTCAGAGGTAAGATGGTTGTATATGCTATTTATATCACAATATAATGTGGTAGGGCGCAGGAGCAGCATTTTACAAACATAATAAATACACAGACTCAAATAGATAGTTGAAGTGTGTACCACGAGTGCTCGACTTCATTTTATTACGTTGCTGTTGGTAACAAGTAGAATAGTAATCATGATATCATACATAGATATTCAATTGTAAATGTTTTATGACTTCTGCTGTACAAAGGTAGGAGCATTACATGTGAAATAATACACAGAAGATTCTATCGTAAAGGGTTCATGAATTTTGCCTTAATAAGGCTATGTGGCGATTATTTGTGGTGCACTGAGTTAGTGGTACGTCTGGTAGTCAGCGTGTTGCTTACTGGACTGCATAATCTGTAATCACGATTAAAATAAAAGATGAAACATGTATAGAATACATTGTCGAATTGTGTATGTTTTAGGGACCTTTGCTGTCTACAGTGAAGACTGCCATTGAGTGTGCCTTTGCACTTGCAGCGTGAATTTTGTTTTTCAACTAAACCTAGAACTTATATAAAAGAAGTTTTTGAAAGAAGGCTAATAAAACGATATTGTATAGGGGTTGATAGACGTTTTATTTAGTTTGGTACTGCACTCTGCAAATAATGAATGAAGAGTCAGTTGAATTCTGTCTGAATACGGTCATGTGGCGAAGAATTATGGTGCACTGAGTTAGTAGTACCTTTGGGACTGAGCATGTACGTAACCTGTGATGATGCGTGGTCCGGACAGGCCGCACTGGGGGTAATGTTTTTGACTACTGAATTTTCCCTTAATAAAGCCTCGGGCGATTATTTATGGTATACTGAGTTAGTGGTACATCTGGTACATCTGGTGTTTAGCGTGTGCTTACCCTGCGATGATGCGTGGTCTGAACGGGCTGCACTCAAAGCATTGAATGTTGCATACTGGATTGCATGTACTTTGAGGGGAAAAAAATATCTACCATTGATGCTTATCAATTGTTCTGCAAACTAGGTCTACTGATTGCTGAATTCAAGTTGTGAACCCTGCTGTCCGCAGTGTAGTTCGAAGGCTGTAGTTGATATAGACATAAGTCTGCGGTGGTGTGGCGCAGAGTTCGCAATGGGTCTATATCGAGGAGGCACGTTGTCATGGCGGCAGCCACTTGGCAGGGTGAGGACCTTCGCTGTGATGGAGTCTCTTCTCTTTGCAGAAGTGAACCACGCCCAAGGCGTAGCCTAATTATTTATAGTCTTACGCTGATGTTGTGTACGTTGGACCAGCCCACTCTGCTGCTGCTTCAAAGGGGGGGACACAGCTACATAACCAAAATATTTCCCAAAGTCTGAGATAATATGGTTCTGTCCACTATGCAGTACACTACATGTATCAATGGCATATCTACACACGGAAAAGGTTTTGGTTTGTATAGTGAATTGTGTATAGCATTTCACCGGTAGTCTTGGCGTTGTGTACATTATTGTTGATGTGCGAGTTCTTTCCCTTATACATACTTGATTGCCACATCTCTGAACATTGAACTTGGGTGCTGTTGAGGGGATATAATATTTTGGGGAGGTTCGTTGTCCTGTTTTGCGCTGCCTGTGAAGTAGTAGAGGGGGAGGGGTTAGGAGGGGTGGTTGTAGTGGTGGTGGCGCTGGGTATTGTGATTTTATTTGGTGTCGGAAGTGTATAAGTAGAACCTCTATCACATAATGCTCTTTAAATATGGGTGTGAGTTGGATGTAATTCACGCAGTACATAGTCAACGTCTTTACATTAGTAAAATGTTGATGTTAATTTGTTAATGGTAAGTGGAACTATTGCCTGTTTTTTTAGGTAGCATTGCAGATTTGGTTTCTTGTTGAAAATATGGGGAAGTGGTCAACATTATAATTAGGAATTGTCATTTAAAAAACCTTTGAAATTCACTGAAAAAACCATAGGTGTCAGGTATGGTATAGTTAGGAATTATCATTTAAAAAACCTTAGAAATTCACAGAAAAAACCCATAGATTTCATGTCATACAAAACCATTGAAATTCCTCTTTTATAGTTAGTTGTACTAACTGTAACTCACGCGCTCGCAATCCCCTGCTGATGATGTCACATATTACATCATTCATGACATGGTCAGTGACATCACTGATGACATCTCAAATTACATTACTGATGACATCATCCATGTGACAATCTGATACACCTCATCACACAGTAGTATAACTTTTGATCATTCACTATAAAATATAAACTACAATTTTTGAAACCATTGACACACCAATACAAGTTTATTAAAACCCACTCATTGATTCCTAGATCTACACATATGTCTAATCACTTACCTATATATTTACTCATATATGCTGTCAATGATCAATAGAACACTATCAAATGCACTTATACACCAATATCGACATTACACACCAGCACACATCCTACTCACGTATGCAACCAACCTACTCACTTATGCAAACAATTGATCATAATTACTTTTACTCAGCTACACATTTATACAAATACCACTTCATTTAGTCATACTTACTGTGTTATAAAATCACTATAACAAATATATAGTCATCCATACAGTCACTTATATAATCACTGAGTCTTATGTATAGTTATTTATATACAACAACTGTAATGTACACTGCCTTTTATTTTTCTGCTTTGTTGGACAAGTACCACAGACAGATATATTTGCTTATCAACTCACCCATAAAGACCGTCACTCACCCAAACAACTGTTTCCACATACATTCTTAACCACTTATACCAACTGAATCAACTATTCACACATGTTTGCACAGTGACACAGCCACACCCAACCACACACACATTCACTCTCCCATACAAATACTCAGCTAACTAATCAATAACTAATATAGACTTTCATGTAGCTAGTAACCAATTGATGCAGCAGTTTACACAACAGACACAGTGATACAGACATTCACACACTTAAGTTACTAACCCATATATTTAGTGAGACACTTTAAATTAGTCACTTAAACAGTCAATCACACTGCTACGAAATCCTCCATCCAGACACTTCAGCTATAAGGAGATGGTTCCGAACGCTGCAGAGGGGCTCAGCTCATGCTAGGGCACCCTCTCACACAAAACCAAGCACTCTGCCTCCAGGATTGTCAAGGCCTGCCATAGGAGTGACTTATAGGCTACTGTCGACAGTCACTCCAGGAAACCACCTCCGAACCAACAGGGTCGGCGAAGCAGGAGACAGACCACAGCATTCAGGTGAATAAATTTATTTTTCCAGATTTTTTCCGCTAGCAACCAAACATGACGCGTTTCGGGCTATACAGCCCTTGTTCACATGCAAGGCATAAGTGCAAATAACAGTGCTTATAAAGTGTTTAAAGTGCTGCGCCTACCACCCTGTTTCCCAGTGGGTCACGTGACCCCTATCACAATAGAAAACAGACTATCTCACAAAAATATATATATATATATATATGTTATACTTTCGCTATGAATATTTAAAATTCCTGCATGAATGCGCATTGTGTAAAAAGGTCTAAAAACAGTGTTAGTTTCCTTTTAAAATTGATATACACAAGAACATTTATATTCTTTGGACAATTGTCCTACTGAGGAAATTATATATATATATATGTATATATTCGCTGATCCCAAAGCAACAAGAAATTGCTGGCGCACTCCCCTCCAGGAAAAATATATTTACCACTCCATTTTCAGACGCAAAAGAAACGGGTTTATTTTTCCATCATTATTAGCATGGTGTTCTGAGCTGAATGCTAAACCCAACGCGTTTCAACAAAAAACTCGTCTTGATCACGGGTACCACCCATGTTTAAGGTTGTGCTTAAATAAAGTATTTACAAGTGCAAAAAAACACCCACATAGTGAGAAACCAAAACATAGATGTAGGACTTCACAGTAAATGCTTATTGCAAACGGTGGCCATCTTAGAGAGGGGTTTAAATGGAAAACAATCATTGTATATCTCCTCAACAGTTGAGATAATACGTACGCCAAGTGACAATTATCCTCAAAACAGAGAGAAGAATCATGAATCATAGTACTTAATCACAAATTGTACAGTACCAAACATTACTATAACATCTATTTTTACACTCAGTTAGAAATAATACTTGGATAGATGCCATCCGGCAAATAGGGCTATTAATGCATATGGGCATAGACAAACTGATGTAATATGCAAGGTAATCATACATCTATTACATCACAAATGTATGTGAAAAAAATGTGGAAAATATCAAATTAATATGCAGATCATCACAAAATTAATTTTAAAGTACAATAGTAAGAAATAGAGGCGCAAGGCTAGTCACATAGTAGGCTTCCCCCAGTGGGTGGAGGGAAATAAATCAATGCAAATATTTTCCCAGTGTGTGAATAACAAACCAACTGAAATAGTTAGAACAGCTCGGACACACTTGCCGTTTGCCTCTGCATTCTTGTTCAGTAATCTTCAATAATTAAATAGTTGAAACCTATTACATCAGTGACCTCTGAATTGTAATTTGGTGTTGGCCCACAAGTCAATTTTTTTTGTAAATTGTTATTACCAAAATTAATGAAACATACATCTTTCCCAAGTGGGGAAAAGAACCTCACTCTGCCCAAATTTTATGCCTCCACTTTCATGAGTAAATAACAAAGTTCATAACTGACTGCATCTCAACTGTCGGTAGATCTCCACAGTATTCTATCAAGGTTAGTTAGGTACCTAGACAAAACAAAAGAAAACCACCTCAGTAACGTTTGAGCAAAAGGAAAATTAACCTATACTCTAGCCTTAGTTTGCAACAGCTAACATTAAACAATAAACAAACAGTGAAAAGATTGTTTCAGGTTACGTGAAGATTAAAAACACTGTAGGAGTTACATGGCAGGAGATAAAAACAGATAACAGATAGCACAAGAAATATTCCAGAGATCAGAGGTATCATTTCAATTATTCACCCAAATACCAGGACAGTTCTTCCTCAGAGTTAAGCCCTACTGGGATCTTACTGTCTAGATCAATGATGTACTGACTCTCCAATTGACGAAGTTTCCGTATTCTGTCCCCTCCTCTCTTTAGTGGGGGGATCCAATCGATAACAAAAAACTTTTCAGGAAGGCCTATAATCTTGGAATGGGCCTGCTCTCTACCTCAGCCCAGGCTGAG